>NW_026732087.1:0-122500 GCF_028476545.2 Physella acuta
AATATTATATATATATAATATATATATATATATATATATATATATATATATATATATATATATTTATATATATATATATTATATAGTATATATATTATAATATATATATATATATATATATATATATATATATATATATATATATATATATATATATATTATATATATAAATATATATATATATATAATATATATATATATATATATATATATATATATATATATATATATATATATATATATATATATATATATATAAGTTATATATATTATAATATTATAAATATATATATATATATATATATATATATAATATTATAATATATATACTTTATAATATATATATATATATATATATATATATATATATATATATATATATATATATATATATATATATATATATATTTATTTTATATATATATATATATATTATATATATATATATATATATATATATATATATATATATATATATATATATATATATATTATAAAGTATTTTTCAAAATTAATAATTAATAATTAATAATAGTGTTATGTGATTTTTTTTTTATAAAGAAAACTCAAGATTTTCTATTAATTTTAGGTTTAAAGATTGCATCATCAATGATCTATTAAATGGTATTCAAATTCAAGATATTTCAAGGCAAGACTCGGCTTATGCTACATACAGAGACAAAGGCCTTTATTTTGTACGCCTTAATATTAGTGTTAGTGATTTAATACCTGTGGCCACGATCAACTGCTCCGAAGTTATGTTAAATGTGGTCGAGATGGTGTGCCAGGTTACCGTCACGACAGCTGACAGCTATATCGCTATGATACCTCTTCTAAATGTATGGACAAAAAACGATTGCAGATTTTTATTCCGGTATAGTTCTGGGCCTGCTAAGCAAAGACTGGAGTCTCTTGGCGTCATGCCGCCTGCCCCGATACCATTGCCTACAGAGTTGGCACCAAGAAACAACAGTAAAGGCAACGAAGAATTATCAAAGCAATCGAAAGCGGAGACCCAATACGCCACAATTATAGGTCTAGCAATCGGGCTGATCGTATTGATAGTTGTTTTCGCAGTTTTTGTTTACATTATCAAGGACAAAATAAAATCTCCAACAACAGAAAAGCAACAAACACAAGGCTTTTGTATTGCGGACCACAGTGACGTTATCAATACAAACAAGCACGGGGTCCCTTGTTCCAGCAACGTTTACAGAACGCCGTACGGCGAATGGGATACTGAAGGCGGACATCGACACAGGGACTTGTACGCTCTGCCAGCCGTTGATAACCGTTACAGTTGCAGAACCTACGAGACACCAGACATCATCAAAGAGCAGTCACAGGCCGAGGGCTACATAGATCAACCCGATTACATTGAAGTGATAGATCATTATTCTAGTATCAGTAAGAAGACTTGAAAACGGACCACATACTATAGTGTTGAAACCATTTAATTATTAAGCGTTTCTTGCGAAAAATGTTATATTCAAAGAGTAGTTGGATTTAGTGAATGATATTTTATTTTAATTTGACAAGAAATGTATTTAATTTTACTACTAAGTAAATCATATTATAAACGCTGTATTGCACATACTATTTGTACAAGCATATTAACATAATATAGGGATGAACTAAGAGTTTGCGTATGTTTTTTCTTTTGTCTTTGAGTTTGGTTTTGTTCTCTTCCCAAGTTTAAATGATTCACAGTGACGAAGCTAGGGTATGTAGCTAATATGGATATACTAAGATTACATAACAGCATACATGTAGACAACATAATTATTAAAGATTTTTAATATTACAGGATTTCTATAAATTTCTACAATTGTTTAGGTCGACAGTTTATTTACATATGTTATACATAATTTACACATATATTATTAGTCCACCGTTTCTTGCTAATAGTCTAGTTGAAACGGTTGTTAAAAAAAGGGAAAAGAAAAACAAATGTATGTATTTCTATTAAAATGTGTTTAAAACAAGTCAGATCATTGGTAGGGTGACAGCGAAATCTTAAACAGACAAACGATTCGTACTCATAATTGTATTTTAAATGTATAAATGTTTGCAATTTGCATCGTTGCTTTAAAGAAAAACTTGAAATTAAAGAAATTAGTTAATTAAATTATAAACCTCGTTTTACTGTTTTAAATATTCACCTTTAACATAAAGCAGCGGTAAATTCCACTGAATTTTCTATTATAGTCTAAAAATTAATGAAACACGATTAGGGAAAATCTGATTATTCGAATAAACAAATAGAGCCTAAAAGTTATTAAGAAATTATTAAATTCTATATAGATTTGAGTAAACAGAAATAGAGTAATTTACATCTTCCAATTACATGAAAGTGGCCAAAAGTTGTTAGTAATAATGTACGTACATGAGCCAATACTTATACAAAAAATTGTCTTACATAAAAATATCTTACTATAAAGAAAAGCGCGGGTCTCTTCCTAAATATTTGTAAATGTATCCAAAAAATAATATAGTGACCCAAGCTTTTTTTTTATAGTTATTTAAATAGTAGTGTATAATTATATATCTATAGAAATATTTTTTTCTCCTTTTTAGTGCATTATTACATAAAAGCTCGTTTTTTTTAATGTTTGTATGCATTTTTAAATTAATAACTTACAATTTACCTTTACGTAATAATATTACTATAATTGGCATTGTTTATTACATTTATGTTTTTATATTTATACAATTATAAACAGCCAAGTTATATATTGGCTTTTTAAGTATACGACAAAATGGAAACAATTTGAACTCATCAAAGAAATGTTAGCATAATTGTATTGTAAGATAGCCAAAAGAGGAGGCTAAATACTATAATATCTATAATATATTTGCAATCGATTATTTTTATAAAGCTCTGTTGTGAAATTAACAAAAGTAAAAATAAAACGTATTTATTTTACTCGGTCTCAAGTCACAGGTAGCATTAAATCTATGAACTTACATCAGTTATGCTGAATTGTTTCTATATGTCAGCATTTTATGTTTTAGAATAAAAAAATGCTCAATTACCTACCATGATATCGTTAAAATAGTACTTGATGTATATAAGGCGTAACTAATTTTACGTGGATTATTGTTTAAGCGCTTTTTGTCTGTGCAATAAAAAAGTTTTATATTATTTATGTTTTTTTTTAAATAACTATAAATAACTTTTGCTGTATTTATAAAAATGAAGTGTAATTCAACTTTGACTCCTTTGAAAAAAATGTTTTCGTTTATTACTAATTAAATACAGTATTATGACAAAAAAACTTTTTCGATTAGTCACTTAGAATTGTTTAAATACAAATTTAAACTATTGTTAGTAAGAATAATTGAATCTGTCGTACCCTTCCCTTCTTACAATTACACAAACTCTTATTGATAGGCAATACTTAGATAAATGCAGGCTACTTGGTCAGATTTTTCGTGCAATACCTGACTTAAGACGCCGCTAGACACTGGCAGTCTTTAACATCACAATGTAAAAATCTAATGCATTCGTAAATCAAAGCATTGATTTAGTTTATGGGGTATTTGAAATTAACAAATTTAAAATTTCCAAAGAAATTTTTGAAGGTTAAATCCCTTTCTTTCTTTGACCCCATTTAAGTAGAGTTTTGAGTTAGTTCCCTTGGATGAGCGTTGCTAGGTCACGCATGACGTCATGCACTGTAACCAGTTAACTACTCAGAAATAAGACCACTTGAAACTTCTGCCTTGAGTGGACGTTAAAAAAATGTACTAATTTCATTTATTTTAAAGCATGACGCATGAAGTGGCCTTTATTGTGTTATTATATTTATCATCATCATCATCATCCTTCCTTTGTGGCCACTGGGGAGCAAAGGGCTGCAACTACACATTTCCAGCGGACTCTTTTCCATGTTTTCTTTGGCCGGCCCACTTTCTTTTTTTCCCTGGGGATTCCAGTCCATAGCATGTTTTGCAATATTTTCTTTTTCTCTTCGTAACGAGTGTCCGATACATCCCCAATTACGGGCCTTGGTATCCTTATCTATTGGCTGTTGCTTTAAAATTTGCCTCAGGTTTGATATTTTGTCTGGCCATTTTATTTTATGTATGTCGTAAGCAATTGTATACGAACGCCTGTAACCCTGTTTTATTATAATAAAGACGTGAAAAGCGTTTAAAGAAAAAGGTTTTAAAGAAACAGGTTTTAAAGAAACATGTTTTAAAGAAACAGGTTTTAAAGAAGCATGGTTTAAAAAAACAGGTTTTAAAGAAACAGGTTTTAAAGAAGCATGGTTTTAAAAAACAGGTTTTAAAGAAACAGGTTTTAAAGAAACATGTTTTAAAGAAACAGGTTTTAAAGAAACAGGTTTATATTTGCACTATTGCATACGTAAAACTAGTGGGTGTAGACAGCATTAGTTAGAAACAAGGGTAATTAGTTTAATAAACATATGGTGATGGGATTCTCGGACTTTCAAATTTAATTTGATTACGACGCGCCATTAAAGAAAAAAAATAATTCATAAAAAACGTTTTAATAACAAGCTTTTATGTAATAATGCACTAAAAAGTAGAAAATAAATTATACACTACTACTTAAATATCTATAAAGAAAAGCGTGGGTCTCTTCCTAAATATTAGTAAAGGTAATCAAATAGATACTAAAGTTATAAACGCTTGTCTTAATAGTTATTTAAATAGTAGTGTATAATTTATTTTCTACTTTTTAGTGCATTATTACATAAAAGCTTGTTATTAAAACGTTTTTTTGTAAAAAAAACATTAAAATTACTTTTCATGTTTTATTTACAATAGAGTTACATGACAAAAAATCCATTGCGTACCTATTGAACGTGATGACGCCCTATTGAACGTGATGACGCGTGTCTAATAGCACGGAATAGTTTGATGAGACAGAACACTAATTTGGACACACTTTTAATTAATTCATACAAAATCAATCAGGCAAATTTAATGTCATGTTGCATTGTCTTCATGTTTTGACCCACGTACCAACTATGAACCTTATCTGTCATTTAGAAGTGCCTGCAACTTCGCTCAGGCGTTTCGATCTAGACAGACTGACGACTGACGACAGACAGAGGAGGTGAGTTAAAAAAAATGTTTGTAAAAAATATTAAAAGAAAGTAAAACAACAATATTGATTGTTATAAAAACGTTAATTTAGAAGAAAGGTTGCTTATTACATTGCGTCATTAATGAAAGAAATTTTTTTTTAAAATAAAACAACAATATTGATTTTTATAAAAATATAAGTTAATTTTATTTAACTTTATTTAACGAAATCAATCTAAATTATATTTTTAAAAAAAGTATTTTTTGCTAGAGTTTATTAATATTTGCAGAAAGAAATTAATTTAAAAAATAGTAATAAAATTTTCAATATAAAACACGCGAATCTTGCTCAAATTTAAATGAAAAAGTTTCCTAAAATATTTTACAGAAGGTTTTGTGCGAAGCTAACAAATATATTCTCCCACGCCTACGTGTAAAAACGTTGCCTAACATTATAATATCACGTAGGACCTCCCGTGTGTAACAGTATATTATGAAAGGACGCACTTTACTACAACTACATTTCAAGTGTCTTCAACATCTGGGACAAGATAGTGGGCACAAGTATCCCTGGGTGCGCCGGTTAGAACGTGAATAAAACTGAGCTTGTAACAAGACGTAACTCAGACGTTGGCGCAACAACTTACTATCACAAAGGTAATTATAAATTTGTGTATAAGTCTCTTTCTCGCTCTTTAAATTTCTCATCTTTCATCTTGTTATCTGAATATCTCTATATCAGTTAGTATAATTATACCAGTATATATATATATATATATATATATATATATATATATATATATATATATTAATATGTATATATGATTACTCTTTATGATATATGAATACATTATATATATATATATATATATATATATATATATATATATATATATATATATATATATATATATATATATATATATATATATATATATATATGTATATATGCATATATATATATATACATATATATATATATATATATATATATATATATATATATATATATATATATATATATATATATATATATATATATATATATATATATATATATATATATATATATATATATAAAGCAATATTCGAATTTTCCATTAGGCCAAGCCCACAATGATTCCTCTACTTAAGTTAGTTCTCTCTGCTGCCATTGCCTATCACGTTGAAGCTGGAACTGTAAAGCTGAATGTCTCACTGCCATCTCACACATTCGAGGGATCCCTGACTGTAGGAAGTAGTTCTCACGATAGGTAATTTACTGTTTAAACTCAACGCGATTACGTTTATTATTTAACTTATTATTTATGTCTGTGTCTTCACTCAGTACTTGAAAAAAAAAACTAGACCAACTATAAAAGACTCTAGTTTAATTTTCTTAAATGATGTTTGTAATCCATTTATCTTATGGTAACAATATTTATACAATAAAATAACTTACAAATTCAGAATGAGAGTACACTTTTTGTGAATTTCGCATAGGCTAATAAGTGTTCATAGTTATAATATAGAAGTTAATAAAATGTTTGCTTCATACTGTTATGTCCGTCCTCCGACAGCCGCGGAGGAAACGGACGCCCCAGGTTCGTTTGGTATGGTACCGATAGAAGACGTTGTAACGGAATCTCAACAACTTGCCGTGAGCTCGTTAATTCAGTCTAGGGGTAAATCACGACAAATCAAAGAGACTCACACGCCTTAAACTATGAATACCTTTTTAATTTATGTACAAGATAATGACACTAGGTAAGATCAAAATATACAGATTCTCAGTGTAATATAAATAAACTCAACTCCAACTTACACTTTGAGGAAAAATCACAATACATCACAGCTGTGATAAATCATTAATACACACAACTGAACTGGCCTCATAATAATTACAACAAAAGACCAAGGAGAGACAATTTGCCTCTACAACAATAGAAATCCTTATACAGGTTAATACTATCACCGATAGTTAAAAAGGTGTAATAATATACCAGAACACAAATTCAGTAAACTACAACTAGTCACATAATTCCTTATACAAAAGGTGAAATCATGTCACAAAATAACAATACTGCAAAATGGCGTACCTAACCACAGGCACACCTCTCCTGGTCCCTAGGTCAATCTGGCGGCCTTTTGGACTTGAGAAACCCGTGATTAAATACAACTCAGAGTAAGGGGAAATAACTCAAAAGTCTTACGACTATTGGTTGAGGGTCAGTCAAGGATCCTCACGGTCGCAAGTCCATTGGTTGAGGTTCTGCCAGGGATTAAACTTACAATCACATGATGTGATAGCGTTCAGTTGACCGGGTTGTACCAGTGAACTGACAATTCTCCCAAGGACAAATACATATCTCAGGAGATTGAATATACATAAAGCCAAACAGACCTAAGTAGGTCACATCCCCTCCCTTTTAGAGAGGCATTTTTGTTACACAAAAATGGCAATCACTATATGGAACAAATCTGACATAAAAAATGTCCAATTACAGTAATGAACAAAATTTCTATATCAGGAAAAAAACATCCTCAGAAATTAAAGGGAAACAATTCACCTTTTTACAATTTACCAAAGGGAAACAATCCTTCCCAAAGTAATAATACATCAAATTCCTTATGCAAAGGAAACCAAACATATCCATCTGGATATAATATGTGGGAAACTTACAACTTAATTCCTTTATTTAAATGTCCCACTACAACATCAACTGAATAATGTGATACATTTTTATAACAACTCAATGCACATTATACAAAACCACCTTTAAATAAGGTTCATTTGAAAATAACAGGCATTTTCAACAAGTAATCCGTTTTGAAAAAACTGTACAATTCACATCTGATTGAAAGCTTGGAACTCCAGCCACCAGGCTACAGTTTAATCAACCATAACATTTGCAAAATGGTTATAACTAACCAAAAAAGTTTCACAAGATCAATGTGAACATCAAAAGTTGTTTTACATTCTTGACAAACAGTCAGCTACAATGTTGTCAGTTCCTTTAATATGGGAAATAACCAGATTAAAATTTTGGAAAAATATACACCATCTTAAAATTCTGTTGTTATTCTGTCCCAACTTAGTGGTGAACTTAAGAGGATCATTGTCAGAAAATACCATGACTGGATTGATGGGAGAAGTGACATAGACTTTAAAATGCTGTAAGGACAGGACTAAAGCTAAAGCTTCTTTTTCAATAGTGGAGTAATTCTTTTGATTCTCATTTAACTTTCTAGAGAAAAAGGCTATTGGATGATCTATCCCTCGGTTGTCTTCCTGGAATAAGACTGAGCCAATGACTAAATTGCTGGCATCAATGGCAAGTTTAAAAGGCTTGCCGAAATCTGGTGCAGCCATAACAGGAGCATTTGATAAAAATGACTTAATGGTCAAAAAGCTTCATGACATTTAGTTGACCATTCAAACTCAACACCCTTTTTCAATAAGGCCGTAAGTGGTTCAGCTACAGCTGAAAAGTTTTTACAAAACCGCCTATAGTAACCTGACATCCCAAGGAATGGAGGGTAAACTTTTAACTACCTGCGATAATGTCTGATTCTCATCAGAAGATACATGTACACGTTGGTCTTCTAAATGGGCCAAAATTTTAGTATTTAACAATTTTGGGGCCTTTAACTTGTTAAGAGTAGCATCATCAAATTTACTAGAAATACTTATATGTAACATAAACTTAGCTGTGGAGAAAGAGATAGTGAGTTTACATGATAAACCAGTTGTTTCTTTCTCCGGTCTGGGAAGTAGGTGACGCAGTCCTTGGTACTCTTGTTAAATGCTTCGTCTAGCACAAGAATCTGTTTCATCGGCCTGGGGAATATTTTGACTGGGATTCCCAACCAACTGACAGTTCTTACAATGTCTGCAATAACGGGTGTCATCGGTGTGCATTCTCGGCCAAAAGAACAGTTCATTTTCACCGTCGGGGTCTGTAGAGAAAGGGTTCTGAACTTCCTGGGGGTGGACTTTGCTTCCCGCTAAGTCATTACCTAGGAGCAAGTGTACTCCTGGGACAGGTATGGAATCTATCACCCCAAGGATGACATCTCCTTGGATGAGCTGATGTCTCAGGTTGAACTTATGTAGTGGAACTACTATTGGTTCAGCTCCCACTCCTTGAATGATGGTGACATCACCGGTGTTGGTTTCTGGAGCGATGTTCAATGAGTCTCTCAGCAAAAGTGACTGAGAAGGCCCAGTGTCTCTTAGGACTACGATGTTCCGCGATGATGTTGGGTCTCCAGGGTTGCTGATGACAGCATCTGTCATGAATGACTTGAAGCCAACAGTTCTCGATTCTTCACAATTGGTTGCTTCTGATGTAACCGGTTGGTGAAGAGGATAGTCATAAGATGACTGGACGAAAGTGGTGGTCACTTCGTTACCTCCCTGTGGACACGCTGGTGTAGTGTCATCACGACGGGCGAGGTTCACCTTTGGCCTTGCTTGATGGGGGAGAGCGTTACGAGATGTTCGTATATACTCTCTGTTATCTCGCTGTCGCAGGAAACAGTTCTTGATGATGTGCCCAGGCTTGGAACAATAGTGGCAGATCAGTCGCCTGGCTGTGACTCTGGGTATCTGTGTTGATTGACGAGATCCCAGCAACTGGCCAGCAGAGGGATTGTTGCTGATGAGAGGTAGTACCGGATTGTATTTGGTACCAGAACCCTGTGACTTCTTATGTACCAGCTCGTATGTATCAGCTGATTCTGCTGCCCTTTTGATGTCTGTTACTCGGTTATCCAAGATGTGTAGTCTGATCTCTTCAGGTACTGCGTTGAGGAAATCTTCTCTTAGTATCAGACTTCTGAGTTTGTCGAAGTCGTCGACATTCTCAGAATGGAGCCATCTTGAAAAGACTTTTTCTTTTTCAAAAAGGAACTCAACATAGGTTTGGTTCTGTTGTTTCCTACTTTTTCTGAACTTAATTCTGTAGGCTTCTGGAGTTATTTCGTAAGCCTTCAGAATGGCAGCCTTGACCTTTTTGTAATCTGACTGGACTTCGCGAGAGAGTGCCTGGTATGTGGTGGCAGCCTTACCAATTAAAACAGTGCTTAGTAACGTCGTGACTACGTTACTAGGCCATTGACAACTTTCAGCCATGTTCTCAAATGTATTAAAAAATACGACAAGATCTGACTCATCGAACTTAGGGACCAATTTGCAAAACTGGGCCAATGTTTGGGCCACAGACAACTGAGAAGGACCTTCTGACCTCGAACTACTGTCAATAATACCAAACTCATATTCTAACCGCTTCATCTGAACTTCTCTTTCTAACTTTAGTCTGGCCTCAAACTCCCTATCAACAATTTCCACTTCCCGTGCCAAAACTTCAGAAAGAAGACCCTCATCTAGCATGCCTTCATTAATGAAGTAAACAATAACTTTGTCCTTCAACACCCTAGAGGTCTGAGTAACAATATAGTCCAGGTTTAACTTTTTGACAACTGTTATCAACTCTTTCCTACTTAAGTTCTCAACTGCTTCCACAGTAGGACTTAACAACAAAGCCTCCATAGCTACAAAGTAACAATGTTTACCTTCAACTGATAACAAAAACAACTACTCAAGAACTATTTCAACTTCTTCGAACTACTGACCAAACTCTAAATCACAAACTCAAACTAATGCCAAACTTGCACACAAATCAAAATCCCGGACGAGCCCCCACTTGTTATGTCCGTCCTCCGACAGCCGCGGAGGAAACGGACGCCCCAGGTTCGTTTGGTATGGTACCGATAGAAGACGTTGTAACGGAATCTCAACAACTTGCCGTGAGCTCGTTAATTCAGTCTAGGGGTAAATCACGACAAATCAAAGAGACTCACACGCCTTAAACTATGAATACCTTTTTAATTTATGTACAAGATAATGACACTAGGTAAGATCAAAATATACAGATTCTCAGTGTAATATAAATAAACTCAACTCCAACTTACACTTTGAGGAAAAATCACAATACATCACAGCTGTGATAAATCATTAATACACACAACTGAACTGGCCTCATAATAATTACAACAAAAGACCAAGGAGAGACAATTTGCCTCTACAACAATAGAAATCCTTATACAGGTTAATACTATCACCGATAGTTAAAAAGGTGTAATAATATACCAGAACACAAATTCAGTAAACTACAACTAGTCACATAATTCCTTATACAAAAGGTGAAATCATGTCACAAAATAACAATACTGCAAAATGGCGTACCTAACCACAGGCACACCTCTCCTGGTCCCTAGGTCAATCTGGCGGCCTTTTGGACTTGAGAAACCCGTGATTAAATACAACTCAGAGTAAGGGGAAATAACTCAAAAGTCTTACGACTATTGGTTGAGGGTCAGTCAAGGATCCTCACGGTCGCAAGTCCATTGGTTGAGGTTCTGCCAGGGATTAAACTTACAATCACATGATGTGATAGCGTTCAGTTGACCGGGTTGTACCAGTGAACTGACAATTCTCCCAAGGACAAATACATATCTCAGGAGATTGAATATACATAAAGCCAAACAGACCTAAGTAGGTCACAATACCACCCCTTTACAAAAAAATAATAGGAAGCCTTTTCGTTTATTTAAATTACTATTTCCGTCAATTGTAATTTATGTTGCTTACAACGCCATTTCTAATGTGTTTAATCTTATTTCTAATTCAAATTTAGATTCAAGAGCTGCATCATTGATGAATTATTTTCTGGCATTCAAATTAGAGATATGACCGAAATAAGGGCATTTTCTAACAACTACAGACTAGAACATTTTGGTACTTGTGACCAGATTGATAGCATCCACATTAATGTAAATTATAACGTTACAAGCATAGCAACAATGAACTGCTCCAAGTTTGTGCAAGCAAAATGCGAGATGTATTGCGAGGCTGTATTTGCAACAGCCGACATTAATACATCGATAAAAGCACTTCAGAACCATACGTCAATACAAAACTGTATTTTCAAGCTAAGAAAAATCGTAAATCCTATATCTGGACAAGTCAGAGCTAAAGAGGTTTTGGAAAACTCGGATAATAAAAACCTGACTTCGTTGGTTCTCGGAATAGCGTTCGGAGCGGCCATTTTGGTGATATTTATAGCCTTTTTTACTAGCGCCGGTGGGAAATTTAAACGTTTTAAAATGTTCACAAAACAAGTGCAAAAATGTGATGATTTTTGCCTCGCCGAGGTGAGTGATGCACTAAACAGTCGTGCGGACTTGGATGATTGCCCAGACAATATCTACTCAACCTTAGATGGAGACGGGGATCCTGAAGCAGGGAGGGGGGAGCCCGACAGGGGCGTGTACTCACTCCCCGCACGTGAGGGCCGTTACAGTGTCTGTCTTTACGAGAACATGGGCGTAAGCAATGATCAGGCCATGGTCAAGGTTGATGGCGATCTGCTCAAAACTGTTGACGGTTATCAAGATGATTATATTGACGTCATAGATCGCCATGATCATGTCGTTAAAATGAAAGGTCAAATCAAGGTCGAGGTCGATATCGGCGATTCGCTAAAAACTGTTGACGGTTATGAAGTTGATTATATTGACGTCACCGAAACCTCTGATTATGTTCAGACAATTATAAATCAGGCAAAGATCAAGGTTAATAGCGGCGATCCGATAAAAACTGTTAACGGTTATCAAGTTGATAATATTGACGTCACCGAAACTTCTGATTATGTCCAGACAATTATAAGTCAGGCAAAGGTCAAGGTTGAAGGGGCAGATCTGCCAACCACTGGCAACGGTCACCACGACGATTACATCGACGTCACGGAACTTATGTTAATGTATGCCACACCAAGCTAACACAGGATCCGTATGTAGATGTTAATCGAATGCATTATTTCACGTTGAGGTTCTAACTGGTAAAACAGTTTTAAAAATTTTCATTGTTACATATCTCTACATAAAATAAAAAATGTTGTATAAATTGATATAGATTGGTAATAAAATAATAAATCGGATACATGTCTCTAAATTGCAAGCAACTAACATTTTAAATTTTTTGATAATGAAACTGATTTAATGGTACCCAACATAATGTTTGTTTGTAGCTGATGATGACAAAAAAAATTCAGAATCAAATAAGTTACTACACAATTTATAACTTTATTATTTAGAATGTTTTGTAAAAAAAAGTCTATATTTATGATATAACACAATATTGACATGCATATTGAAAAACCTTAGAGTTCATAAAAATTACAATCAGTTGTAAAATTAACATAAAATTGATCATTTGTTTATGAAACACTAACATACATGACTGTTATTAATAATGATACTTTACTAGATTTCAATATTTCTTTATTACCATTGAACATCAAAATATTTTAAAGTATTATACATAATATATATGTAATAATTATACACATTTTATATTGCATATGATTAAAATTTGAAGTATTTTTCAACTGTATACAAACGTTTTGTTGTTTCTATATTTAATTAGGAAATGTAATCGTTTATTAAACTGTACATTTGTTTATTTAATTATACTTAATTAAAACCAGTATGAAATAACATACGCATTAACTTGGTTCGGGTATTCCCAATGATAGTACGGTCTTGCGGAGATGGTCTTAAATTATACCGTTTCTGGCAAACGAACATGAGAAAGGCGACATCCGGAAATAGACCGATATATTATTGTGAGAGGCACTGAAAATGGCGGAAGGCAGACTTGGAGGGAAGAAGAGGATCAGAATGACACTAGTCGCAAGCCCATGGTCAACTTTGACTACGGGACAGAAGAATAAAAATACAAAGAGACACTGAAAATGGCAGGAGGCAGAGTGGGATAGAGGAAGATGATCAGAATGACATTATTTACTAGCCCATGGTCAACATAGACTACGGCACAGAAGAATAAGAAGAAAACCTTGAAAAACACGAAAACAGTTTAAGAAATGTTTTACACAGTAGTGCAAAATGAAGTCCTGTACATGTTGTGTATTTTGCTTAATTCAATGCAATTGAGCGGGATGTAATAATATAACTTCTCTTTATTGAAAACATTGTACCTTTGAATGTTATTGTTTTCTGCCAGATAAAGTTTGTCGACAATCTAGTGCTCCATGTATGTGTAGCTACTAATTAACGAAAACCAGATATTATTTAGTGACGGCTTGGCCTTGCGGTAGAAAGACTCGAGTTTGTATCCGGGTTCAAGTCAGTAGACCGTCAGTGAGTCCGCCAAGCTCTGATAGGTACCTGACTCACGTTAGAGAAATTTGGCAACTGGAACAATTGCTATAAATTTAACTCATATTACATTCACTGAACATGTAATTATTAAAATAGTTTTTGTTTTTAAACCTCTTTGTTATAAATCTTGGTATTGACATTGCTCATGCGCTAAAATATTTGTTTAGAAATCGATAATTTTAATAGCAAATTAAACATGTATGCAAGTAATTTTTAATAAAAATAATTGAAATAGACCAAAACAATATAATAGCCTCAAAATTCTTTCTTCAGTAGCTTATAATATATTTGACACCTATTAGTAACAAACTATGTTACTGGAAAATATAGGTTTAGTTTCTTATTTTTGGTTTAATAATAGCCGACAGTTTCGAAAATGTGAAATAGAATACTCGTAATTTGCCAATTACTCATTCGTATTGATCCAAATACTTCGGACACTCGCTTGTTAAGCCTATTTATATATGTTTTGATTACCAGCTAAGATATGTATTATTTCAATAATGAATGTTTAACTAAATAATGATTCATTTTTATGTTTAAACAGTATAAACCGAATATAAAAATAATTGATGGAGTTTCCTTAATTGTGTAATTGCGTTTTGGTGACCAGACAATGATACATTCATTTGTGCTTGGCGGAAGATATTGCAGGAACAATGGAAAACATAAAAATATATTGTCAGAAAGCACATTATATTACTGGTTAAAACCGGTGTATGAAAGTATGATATTCAAAATATAACATGCGTTTGTTACCAAACAAAGACGTCGCTAATTTAGGGAAAGTACTATGTTATATCTCAGACATTTTAATACACTCGGATAAGAAGTAGGTTTTATAATCGCCAGCTTGCTTAGTGTGGTAAGTGCGTAAATGAAGGACGTATCATTGTTCGACTTAATACATTTTAAAAATTGTATACACTTTAAATGACATTTTTTTTAGGTTTACATATTTAATTCATGTAGGCCACTTTATGTATGACTTTACCCCGCCCACCCCAGCCCCACACACATATCTCCAGCCTCCATGAATTACATGTCTACGTGGATCTATTGTTCTACCAACGTCAATTACTAACCTAACCCCCACCCCGCCCCAACCCCGCCCCCAACCCCGCCCCGCTCCGCCCCCCAGCCCCACCCTCATCTCTTCACCCGCCCTGCATTACATGTCTATACGGATTTATTGTCCTACACACGTCAATTACTAACCTAACATTTCCCCCCCCCCCCTTTACCTTTCACTAGAGCACTAGAGCACTCTAACCAAAAGCTACTTAAACCCGCTTTGTACGAATCCGGATTTGACTATTTTAAGTCAATTTAAGTAAAACCACCGAATTAACTATGCTACACAAACATCGTTGTTGTACATTACATCCTGGATGTCTCAAACTACTATTAATACCGCGAAATGTAATGCATTCTATTTTTAATTCACCTTGTCTGAAACTGAGATAAAAAATATATGCGGATGTGAGACATGCAAATAAAAACTTAATCAGCAGTTGCACGGATTCATTTCTATTGGCTGTTCCCGGGCAGAAGAGCCACCTTAAATGGACACAGCAACTCATCCAGGAAACTCCATAATTAAAACAAAAATTTACAAAGAACAGTATCGAGTTGAGGAGGTCCCTCCCATCATCAGTGTTGACATGGATAAAAATCGTGTCGTTTTTTTTTAAATTTTGGAATCAAAGCGACCGTAAAAATAATAATAATAAAAAAAAACAACTTAATAGCGTTGGTCGCTAATGAGATATTATATATATATATATATATATATATATATATATATATATATATATATATATATATATATATATATATATATATATATATATATATATATTAGCGACAAAAGCTTTTATTTAATAAAGTAAAATAGTTTTATTTTCTTATTTTCAGTGCATTTAAAGGCATGTCGCTATAAAGATTTTTAAATATTTGTTTTATTTTCTACGTTTTAGTAATTCCTAATTTATGACGTTACACGATTCATTAGAGTTTAAATAGTCTTCTACGAGCAAAGTTATTGAGGGTGACACCAAATTTGGTAATTTACTAAAACAGCAATGCTTTTTTAAATTCGATAAATAAATGTTAGAATTAGGCCCCTAAATGGTGGATTAAATCGATGCCATTCGACAAAAATTTAGCGACGGGGTTGGAGGGGGGGTGGGGAGGTGACAACACAGAAGTGGATTGGGAACAAACTATATTGGAAATGTACACGTCTACATGTCAATAGACAATAAGAAGAGAGCAACAAATAAATAGAACTGGTTAACTTGCAACATTGACACATTTTGACGCTTTTCGTCAGCCATGAAAAGAGTTGCCAAATATTTTGAAACAATAAATTTACGCCATAAATCAGTGTAATCTTTACATCGTGTATACATTACAATGGAATATGTAAAAATTATGGTAATGTGATTAAAAATATAGTATAATCATAAGAGGTAAAGAGTTTCTAGCGGATTCAAACGTTGTAAAATCAATTTCTGTGATGAATGTATAAAATTGCATTGATTTGGAGTTTTTTTTTAATGTTGCTTAGTTACCGAAAATTAATTAAACATCAAATACATCCAATCTTTAGTAAAGTTCAACAAAATTAAACTGTCAGATTTTTATAATCAAATTTATTTTATTAACATCGTACATGATTTTTAAAGGATCTAATTGGCATTTCAAATAATTTTGAGGCTATTTTCGTTTAAGTCAATTTGAAGCGAAGAATTCAATTTCAATTTATTCAATGTATTCAATAACGGTAACAATAGTAGGTACGGGGGCCTTTTTGAAGGTGAATTAGATGTTGATGTAGCTCTTCATAATAAAGCATCGCTGTCTAAACGTACGCAATTGGATCATAATTAAGCTTAGGCTAATGAATTAATTTAAACTGGTTTAAAATCTAAGTTTAAGCAATCAAAATGTATAATACTTAACATTTTTGTGCTGATTATATTGAAACGAATAAAAGCGACCCTGCCGTATATAAATACTACACAAAGTAAATAATAATATCTAAGTAAAATGTATATTGGATGAAATAGAGTCGGCTGTATATTTGACTTAAAAATGTACAAAGACTGTGTAAGCACTAAGCCTAGATATCTTTAATTTCCACGATATAATGTAGATGCCCTTGAGAGTTGAATAGGCTGTGACGCCATAAGCACGCCAGAAAATGAAAGCAACTCAGAGATGAAAGTCTTACTATTGTATACACGCCCACTCGACCCCGCTCTTACGTATTATCTGACCTAATGGATATTTTAAGTAGTTTGCCCCTCCCACCAAGGTCACAGTTACTCAACAGTGAGTCACTGACAAGAGACTACTCACCCACATAGCTCATCACGTGACACCTACTGCGCAGACGTCAACAATGAAGCTTATACAAATTACTTAAGTTGAAATTAACCTGTTTGAAGTGGTATACAAAGATAAAAAGTTTAAGTCCAGATGTTGCAGGGACAAAGAAGGAATACGAATACAATTAATGTAATTTTTGACTGTTTATGAAAGCTAATTGTATTTATCTACGCTTTGGCCCACCAGAGTTTCTTCTCGACATCTCTTCGGGGGGGGGGGGGGGGCACCGCCCCCGAAGAAAGTCTACCGCCCCCTCCCCCCAAACGAAATGGAATTTATATAGAAAATATATACTTTTGACAGTGTCCGCCCCCCCTCCCCAGAAATTGTTGTTCGCCCCCCCCCCCCCGAAAATTTCAAGTGCACCCCCGGAGAAAAAAGTCTGGAAGAACACTGGGGCCCACATATTTAATTCGTTGAAGAGGAGAATAAATGTGCAACTAAATGATGTGAATACGAAATTTGTTATTATAAGCAAGTTAATTTAAAGTTAGAATATGAAATGGAATAAATTGAACGTATTTGATATTTTTAAATTTTTATTTTGGTGCTATTTTTATTCTAGACATGTTTCAAATTTTATCTCAAACTCTAACATAGAGAATACTATACTGATAGTAACAGATATTATTTTTATTAAATTATACTTTGCAATTTTAGTAATGATGGAAGTGCATGGTCGAGTGGTAGAATTCACTACTTCTAACCCAAAAGTTTCGAGTCAGGATCACAGACTTGAATTAGTAAGCCTTTCCTATCCACCCAGCTCTTTTGGGTTTTAGATTCAAGTTACGCAGATTAAAGAAAACATTATCCATTCTTATGTTCGGGCTTACTTTACTTCCTGTGCCCCTTGAACCCCCATATTGCATCGGACTTTATTGGAAGCAATTTACATGTTATAAATATAAAAAAGTCAGGCTGTTAATTCTTATCAAAAGCACAAGTTATACCATATCGATCTATAAAAGCTTACCTCGTTTATATGACACAACCACATTAAAGACAGCAGTCCAGAAATAGCACAGCGCTAAAAATACAAAGCGTTTACCGTCCAGTGGCGTAGCTAGGTCGGGTGTCAACCGGTGCGCCACCTCATGGTGTCACCCCTCCCCAAGCAAAAACAAAATGCATATATATATATATATATATATATATATATATATATATATATATATATATATATATATATATATATATATATATATATATATATATATATATATATATATATATATGTATATCTGTGTGTGTGTCTAAGCTTACATAGGCCTATAATTTAAATATATGAAATTTACACGTAGATGTATGTGGACAAGCATGTGTTTATGTATCTTTATTTTGTTTTTGTGGGTGTATTTAAATTTTATGAAGCTACGAACTTTTTGTTCTGAACTATCAACTCCTTTTGTAATGTATAGGGCATTAAAAATATTGTGTCATCCCCACTGTTTGGTATTATCAATTTGTACTTAAAAGGCAATTTAACTTTAAATAAACATTAATTTAACAGGCAATACGAATTTTTCTTTAGTAAATTGTGCAGTTTTCTGCCTTGGTGTCACCCCCTAAATGATGTCACCCAATGTATTCGGCACCCCCTGCCTTCGCCTCTCGACGCCTCTGATAACCTCTACACACAGGAAAGTTATAACTCGTATGACACATTGAAGTGGACAGGAATTTCGCAAGGCTTGTCAGTTTAAAGGTTAATTTAACTATGTTTATAATTACAACTTACCACCAACACATGACAAGAGACTAGCTTCCACTTCGGTAAGAGTATATATACAAACATTATGTACTTATACATTCATATATATGTATATATATATATATATATATATATATATATATATATATATAATTGTATATATATATATGTATATATAATATATATATATATATATATATATATATATATTTATATTTATTTATATATATATATAATTGTATATATATGTATATATAAAATTGTATATATAAATATATATATATATATATATATATATATATATATATATATATATATATATATATATATATATATATATATATGGAGAGAGAGTTAGAGATATGTAATTTTGTATTGCAGGATTTGCAGGCGGCACAACCCCACAATGGTTGTTACAGTGAAACGTCTAGTTCTCAGTGACACAGTGTTAGCACTGGCCTCAGCCGTACATGTTAGACTTAATGTTTCCATTCCCTCGGAATCGTTTTTTGGATATTACGAGTTCGAAATCGATCCCTCAAAAAGGTTGGTAAACATCGAAGCCATTTTTACTTTCTCGTATAAGTATAGAGGAAGTCTTGTAATCGTGCAAAAAAAATCGAGATTTTTACAAATCTCGAAGTTTTACACCTCACTGATACGGAAAAACATAATTTTGCAATCTTGTCCGTATGTCTGTGTGTCTGTGTGTCTGTGTGTCTGTGTGTGTGTCTGTGTATGTGTGTCTGTGTGTGTGTGTGTGTGTAAACACGATAACTTGAGTACCGTTACAGCTAGGTTGATGAAATTTCATATATAGATATTTTATCAAAATCGTAGATCCTGATTAATTTTTGAGCGATTTCCGATAACTGGAATTGGTACTTTTTCTACTTTAAATTTTTCAAAAGCCTATAACTTGAGTACTATTTCAGATAGATAAATGAAATTTCACATGTAAGTAAAAGATCTAATTTTCTACCTTCTTTCAAATATTGAGTAATTTCCGATGGCCGGAAGAACTAATTTACGCTAAAAAATGCATGTAAATTTATAAAGTTCTACTAGATTTTATTCTATTTTTAAAAGTTTAAGTAAACAAAAATCATGTCTATATTCCGAGTTGCCATCCCACGTAGTGTTATATTCGAGAAAGTTTAGGGGAGATCACTCCCGGTTTATTTTACTTAGTGATTTTTTTTTCTTCGAAATTTTAGCTTATTTTAAATTGCCAGTTAGCAATAGTGTGGTCAGCGCTATGCCTAGCCGCCTTTATTTACCCTTCCCTGTGTTAGGTATCCATCAGAGCTGGGTGGACTCAAGGACATTCTACTGACTTGAACCCGGATTCGAGATTTACGGGTTAGAAGTCCAGCTCTCTACCGCTTGGCCACTCCGTCTTTCATTTTATCTATCCAAAAATGTTAGTCCAATCAACTAAACAACATTTTTTTTTTTAATTTTAATAGTAAACGACATATATTGAAGCATTCATTGACCATTGTTAAAAACAATGTTTTTCTTCTCCTTAGAGACAAAAACTGTATCTTTGATGATCTATTTCCAAGCATTCGATTGGGATATTCCATCACAGGAGGATTCTTTTCCAACTTAAGAAAATTGTTTTATTGGGATATGTGTGAATTGCTAAGCAACAGTGTAGAACTTAACATCACAGTTAAAAACACTACCAAAAACAAAATGAACTGTTCAAACGTTTCAAAGACTATATGTGCAATGTATTGTAATGCTGATTTTTCATTAGCCAACACTACGAGAGCTTTGATGACTCTCAAAAATATTACGCTAAAAAATAAGTGTATTAAATATGTGCGTCATACACATAGACCAACACAGATCACGCACGCCACATCAAGCAGCACACCACCAGTGCAGCTCTCGACTTTAAAACAGATTTGGACTAAATCTACGACAAAATCTGCAATCGTCACTCCGTCATCGAACATTACGATTTCTCGATCAACCACTGCAAAGACCACATTAAAAATATCCACAACCACTTCAGATAACATGTTCTCGTCTACAACTATATCAAGAGCAGGGAAAATCGTTCAACATTTTAATGTATCTGGTAACGAAGCTACAATACTCGGAGTTTTCTTCGGCTCCGTAATCCTGGTCGTGTTTATCGTCCTTTTCATATGGCGCCTCACAAAATTTGAACTGTTCGTGAAACAAACACAAGTAGAGGCATTTTGTATCGCCGACCTCAGTGAAGCCATCAACAGAAACAGTAATGGCGCGGCCTGCTCGATGAATGTTTACACAACACCGGATGGGGAATGGGACACAGAAGATGGGCACCGTCACAGAGATGTGTACTCACTCCCGGGAACTGAAGACAACTACAGTACCGGACGGTACCAGATACCAGATGTCATCAAAGGTCAGGTCCATTTAGAGAGCTACGGCAAAGATCCGTCTGTTGCTAACGGCGGGTATCAAGATAATTATATTGACGTCACTGAACATTATGTTTACATGGATGACACCTTGAAAAGGGGGGTAGTGTATGATGTCATAGACATACACTCATACATCAACACTTAAGTATACTGGTTATTTCATGGCAATTTTACAATAGTAGTGATTAAACAATGCCGTAAAACGTACAGTAGTGTACGATGTCATAGACATACACTCATACATCAACACTTAAGTATACTGGTTATTTCATGGCAATTTTACAATAGTAGTGATTAAACAATGCCGTAAAACGTACAGTAGTGTACGATGTCATAGACATACACTCATACATCAACACTTATGTATGCTATTTCATGACAATGTCACAATAGTAATGATTAAATAATATCATATAACGGGCAGTAGTGTACGATGTCGTAGACATACACTCATACATCAACACTTAAGTATGCTGGTTATTTCATGACAATGTTACAATAGTAATGATTAAATAGTACCATAGTATAGTTTTCCGTCTTCTTGTTTTCGTCGAGTGTGTAATCAAATGTATGTGACTGTGTGGTAGAGCGGTTAACAGCCAAAAAGTCCAGTCTTCTTCTTTCTTCTTCTTCGTTCTTAATTTTTAGTGTTGGAAGGGATCGGGCCTTATCTACCAGGGGCTTGAACTCGAGACTTTTTTCGAATTTATCAACCATGAGCTTTGCCGACTCGACCATGCTTCCATCTCAATTAAGCATACGTGTCAATTGGTTATGCGCCGTTGAGGCCATTGACTGCAATTTCAACCTGCTTTTCTTTTTGGATTTGCTTCCATAGCCTTTGTTCAACCAAGAACAAACTACAAGGCAGCAGATGTTTGATTTTGGAGTTGTCTCTCCTAAAAGAGTGGCTGTCCCCAGCTTACGAGCCTCATCTGCCCGAGGGTTCGAACTAAAAATTTTACCGACTCTACCACGCCGACCTCAGTCCAGTCTTGACATCGGATATCTGAACTAAAGTCTTGAGGTCGTTCCTGCGATAGCCCAAGTCTGATGGTATCGTGTCTTATGCTAAGTAGCTCCTCACGTGACGAACAATATGTAAGATGAAGTGCTGATTCAATGTTGACCTCTTTCATATGTAAGAATAGTATGATCACTTTTATGTCTAGCCTGCTTTATTTTCCCCAAAAAGGCTCAGGTACCTTTTAAAAGTATGTGTTAATGGACCTTCTAATTAGATCCTGGAATTCAAGCACAAAACAACACTCATCTTAATTAAAGCATGAAACAAATATTACCGGGGTAGCCAAAACTGATTGTTTTCCCACTTGTATGTAGTTATTCTTTTAATCGACAGTAAGATTAGACAAACAGATATTTTTACCGGATACAAACCAACATTGAAAAATGCTTTAGTGAAAAATCCCGTCTAATTGTTTAACGAATATCATGACGAATTTAAAACATTTTAAAAAAGATTTATTTCAGAGTGAGAGCTCTAAATACTTTCAAAAAGTTTCAACAAATCAACCAACTATTAAGCATGTAATTCAGAAATGTGTTTGTTTAAAGAATACCATCAAATTGTTGACGTTGCCTTTAGATTAGTTTTGATAGATATACAGCTGTCATCCCTCTCCATGTTGAATGTTGTTTACTTACACATTTTCATTTTAAGTTACTTCAAAATGTTATTGATACTACATTTTTTCTTACTTAAACTTAAATTCCAAAAAACCGATATTTATATCTGTGAAATATCTGGTTTTGATAAAATTGACTGAATTTCAGCGTTACACCAAAATTGTGTTATGCTTTTAAGAAAAATGATTACCTTGTATACTAAGAGAACTGATGAAGACTAGCTGAAATCTAAACAATGCAACCATTTGTGTCTGGGAAAACAAAGAGAGAGTAATTTTTTTTACTGAATCAGTTGATTGTGGTCGCGTTTCGCCATTTTGGTGTTTGAACGTTTTCTCTATATCTCACAGCAGTTACTTGAAATGTTTCTTATTCATTAGAGCTAAATTACTCAAAGGAAAAGAAGGCAACGTAGAAAATCAGCTTTTTAGTGAAATCTCAAGCTCTCTTGTTGTTGTTTTTTTTTTGTTGTTTCTTTCATAATAAAACCACTAGGCAATAATGAACCGTTTTTTTTAAATATGTAAGATTGTTATTATATTAAAACAAAACTCGTTTTCAGTATTGTCTTATATATCTTTTTTAAATGAAAGAAACTTTCATGGGTTAAACAATTTAATTAGCATGATTTATATAATTAAAACAATCATATAAATTTAAACAATGAATATAGTGATATACCCAATCACACATTTGACAAAACATAGACAAAGGGAAGTAACTGCGTATATTTTTTACCTACAGACTTTGAACGGTTGCTTCCCTTGAAAAAGGCAGAAAACTCCACGGTAATTTTTTATTAGGAACTTTGAGATTTACACACTACATTTTCGGTGCAAATTTATAAAAAAAAAATTCCTCATTCTAATCTATAATAATAATTAAACTGATGAGGTAATTAAGTGAAGTAGGTATGAGAGCATACTACACACGTCGGATGTCAGCGAGGAGTATCGTATCATTCTATGCTGTACACGTTGTGGCCAGTTTTGTCCTCGCCTGTGTTTCTGTTCATCAGCATCAGAAACACCTGCTCCAGGTTCGTCTGCTGGATCGTGTAGGATTCGAACCTGAGAACTTTCTTGGCCGTCTCCATGATGTTGAACATGTTGGATAGACGTACCACGCCAGCCGGAATCTGCATGTGCAGGTAGGTTTCCATTTTACAGAATATCTGAAAGATAACATTTGTTTCCATTTTACAGAATATCTGAAAGATAATATTACTTTCCATTTCACAGAATATCTGAATGATAACATTCGTTTCCATTTTACAGAATATCTGAAAGATAACATTCGTTTCCATTTTAGAGAATATCTGAAAGATAACATTTGTTTCCATTTTACAGTATATCTGAAAGATAACATTCGTTTTATTTGACAAAATATCTGAAAGATAAAACTCGTTTCCATTTACAGAATATCTGAAAGATAACATTCGTTTCATTTACAGAATATCTGAAAGATAGCATTCGTTTCATTTACAGAATATCTGAAAGATAATATTCCTTTCCATTTTAGAGAATATCTGAAAGATAACTAACATTCTTTTCTATTTTACAGAAAATCTGAAAGATAACATTAGTTTCCATTTTACAGAATATCTGAAAGATAATATTTGTTTCCATTTTAGAGAATATCTGAAAGATAACATTCCTTTCCATTTTACAGAATATCTGAAAGATAACATTAGTTTCCATTTTACAGAATATCTGAAAGATAATAGTTGTTTCCATTTTAGAGAATATCTGAAAGATAACATTCCTTTCCATTTTACAGAATATCTGAAAGATAACATTAGTTTCCATTTTACAGAATATCTGAAAGATAATATTTGTTTCCATTTTACAGAATATCTGAAAGATAACATTTCTTTTCCACTTCACAGAATATCTGAAAGATAATATTTGTTTCCATTTTACAGATTATCTGAAAGATAATATTAGTTTCCATTTTACAGAATATCTGAAAGATAACATTTGTTTCCATTTTACAGAATATCTGAAAGATAACATTTGTTTCCATTTTACAGAATATCTGAAAGATAACATTTGTTTCCATTTTACAGAATATCTGAAAGATAATATTTGTTTCCATTTTAGAGAATATCTGAAAGATAACATTTGTTTCCATTTTACAGAATATCTGAAAGATAATATTTTTTTCCATTTTAGAGAATATCTGAAAGATAACATTCGTTTCCATTTTAGAGAATATCTGAAAGATAACATTTGTTTCCATTTTACAGTATATCTGAAAGATAACATTCGTTTTATTTGACAAAATATCTGAAAGATAAAACTCGTTTCCATTTACAGAATATCTGAAAGATAACATTCGTTTCATTTACAGAATATCTGAAAGATAGCATTCGTTTCATTTACAGAATATCTGAAAGATAATATTCCTTTCCATTTTAGAGAATATCTGAAAGATAACTAACATTCTTTTCTATTTTACAGAAAATCTGAAAGATAACATTAGTTTCCATTTTACAGAATATCTGAAAGATAATATTTGTTTCCATTTTAGAGAATATCTGAAAGATAACATTCCTTTCCATTTTACAGAATATCTGAAAGATAACATTAGTTTCCATTTTACAGAATATCTGAAAGATAATAGTTGTTTCCATTTTAGAGAATATCTGAAAGATAACATTCCTTTCCATTTTACAGAATATCTGAAAGATAACATTAGTTTCCATTTTACAGAATATCTGAAAGATAATATTTGTTTCCATTTTACAGAATATCTGAAAGATAACATTTCTTTTCCACTTCACAGAATATCTGAAAGATAATATTTGTTTCCATTTTACAGAATATCTGAAAGATAACATTTGTTTCCATTTTACAGAATATCTGAAAGATAACATTTGTTTCCATTTTACAGAATATCTGAAAGATAACATTTGTTTCCATTTTACAGAATATCTGAAAGATAATATTTGTTTCCATTTTAGAGAATATCTGAAAGATAACATTTGTTTCCATTTTACAGAATATCTGAAAGATAATATTTTTTTCCATTTTACAGAATATTTGAAAAAGAACATAGGTTTCCATCTTACAAAATAAAGATGCGGCCCGCGAGGTCCTCTCATCCGGCTCGCGGAGATCTTTCTGTCCACGGAAAATTTGAAGACGGAGAATTTCATGAGGTTACGTGGGCTCAACCACAGACAATTCAGTGACACGTTGAGAGATACAGACAAAGAATAGTAAGATGTACCATAATACAGAGTAGTAAGATGGCTCTTGTGATATAACTCTTAGCAGAGTATTTAAGTTAAGAAAGGAAATAGGTTACTTCCTGGAAATTAAAGGCAAGCCACAGCCATTAATGTCTAAAGAAGAGTGGGTATAGAAATAGGCCTCTGCTGCTGACATAACTAGTCACTAAATTTTCTGAACCTAAAACTAGAAGAGAGGGAAATCGAATTTCTGATCTATGCGCCCACCTAAATGCCTCCGCCACCCCGAAGAGGTGCCTTCAAATAACTCTGGCCCCCGAAACTATATTTGATAGTCAATGCGGCCCTCGGGCTGAAAAGTTTGGAGACCCCTGGGCTAAAATATTGAACTATTAATTAAGCTATGATAGTAAATATTTGTAAATTCAATACAAATTAAAGTATAATATCACATGATATGTAGTGTAGTAAGTCCATCACACTCTGTCTATACCTAGGGCCGGCGCTACCTATAAGGCGAACTAGGCGGTCGCCTAGGGCGCCATCACTAGGTGGCGCAAAATGTTTCATCACTATTATCAAAAAGTACCTAATAATTAATAACTTTTTTAAAGGAGTAGCGATCTATTTCGGCACCCAGGACGAACTATCATTTTGTACTCTCATCCCAAAATTAGGTCTATAAAGGCCTATATTTATTCGCGATGGTGAAAATGCAACCCCCACCTCCCTAATTTGGAAACGTCGCGGCCCCTTTTAACAGTCACTTTACCTTTTTTAATTTGATGTCACATAATTGATGGAGAAAACGATTAAATATGTTCGTAATTTAAATTTCGAACATTTCAAAAGGTTATCTATATTTAACAGCGCTTGTAAGTCTCGTTTTCTCTGACTTTGAATTAGAAATATGTTTTGGTGTACAGAGTTTTGTAATGACGGGGTGTTCAAAGTATTTTACTTGTTTGGTAAGTTTTAATGAATCGTTTAGATTTGGGAGTAACGGCGGAAGGCTGTTGCTGATATGGTTTCATAGGTATAAAGTATCGAAGTGTTAGGTGTCATAATTTTTATTCGGCTGTTTTGTAGTTGAAGGTCTAGTGGAATCTGATTGGTAATAGAGAAATGATAATGCAGGTGATGAAGTATCGTAGTTCTGGAGTTCGGGAGCTTTGATTCTTGTAGTATTAAGGTATCGAATTATATTGACTGTTAAAGTGTAGTAGTAGGTCCCGTGAAATCGGTGTTGATTGGGAGTACCGTTTGTAGAGCTTGGTGTTAAGCGATTTGGTGTCGTAGTTCTGGAGCAGTGAGTCTAGTTCTCTTTAGGTATCGAAGCTTGATATGTGTTGTGAATGTACTAGAGTAAATCAAGTAGTCTAGTTTATCGTAAGTTAGATTATTTCAATTCAGTACCGAACACACTACAAGGAAAGGCATGCGCTCTCTAGTTGAAAAATATACTTTAGTTTTTTTAGGAATCTACATTACTACTCTTAAAGTATTAATATATAATATTAAATAGGATGGAATTTATAACTACCCGTAAACTTTGTTTTGTCAAATTATATTCTTTTTATATTTAATCAGTAATTCTAGCAATGTTTAAAACAGTTACCCATGTTTGATTTTTAGAAAAACGTCCCTTTACTAGGGGATCCAAAATTTGATAAGATAATAGTAGAAAAGTTAGTGTAAAAATGTTTGTCATCAAAATTGAATAGAAGTATGTTATAATAAAGCTACCGTTTTTAGACTTTCAAACAAAACTCACAGTTAAGTTTTCAATAGATAAAATATATTGCTTTCACAAGATTACATAGTTAATATAAAAGATTTGTTATTATTATTACGTAATAAAATTTAGAGCGTTTTATTGTTTTTTTTTTAAACATGTCTTATTTACACTTGGTTAATTTAGCTATTTTTGTGAGTTATTTCCCTTGAATAAAATTTTGTTATTTGGATTTTCAAATGGGAGATAATTCGATGCATAACTTTACATTCCTTTTAAATTCCTGCACCTTAGGTTGACTGCTTAGATAAAAATACAACTTTAAGTTATTATTTGCTATTGTAAAAATTATATAGAGCTTAAGTTCTAAACTAAATAGTTTGGTATGTATTTTAGCATTATCAAATTGAAAAACGAATACATTATTAGCCGTTGTAGATTGCAATACTTAATGTTATTAGACATACAGTCTTAGTCAGTGTATCATCCAGACTTTTTTCTCCGGGGGGAGGCACTTGAAATTTTCGGAGGGGGGGGGGGCGGACACTAGTAAAAGTGTATGTTTACTATATAAAATCCATCT
This sequence comes from Physella acuta, assembly GCF_028476545.2. NCBI lineage: Eukaryota > Metazoa > Mollusca > Gastropoda > Physidae > Physella > Physella acuta. The sequence continues at coordinate 28,981 of NW_026732087.1, forward strand.
CGAATACCCCCCCCCCCCTTCCGTTAGCATGTCGTTAAGTACAAAGTAGACTCGTGGACTTAGCAATTTCAATAAAATGTAATTACGCTTGCCAACTGGAATTGAAGGAATTAGTACGAACTTTTGAGACGAAGGAGACAAGTAAAATTTGATTTTTATGTCTACTTATAAAGTGTATGCAATTGATAATAAATTACTATGTCACTTTCAAATAATTGTTTTCTTATACATATGTTTTAGTAATTAATTTGTGTGAAAGGGGGCGTTTTAATAAGTTTTGCCTAGGGTTCTAAATAACCTGGCGCCGGAAATGTATACACCATGTGAAACATGAAAACTATTTAAATTCTTATACTACGATTGCTTTAGCGTCTAATCGGTATTCAGCTAGTTTTGCAAAACAATATTAAACCAAATTTTTACGCCGAAGTTGATTGTAAAATTCAACAAAGAAGCTGAAGAATACATATAATCAAAATAATCAAGAATCAGTTGACATCGTGATACATATGACTCTGTTGTGAAAGATATGTATGCATCGAGTACACTGACCTCACAAGATTTTGGTAATAAAGATATGTAAGCATTGAGTACACTGGCCTTACAAGATTTAGGTAATAAAGATATGTAAGCATTGAGTACACTGACCACACAAGATTTTGGTAATAAAGATATGTAAGCATTAAGTACACTGACCTCACAAGATTTTGGTAATAAAGATATGTAAGCATTGAGTACACTGACCTCACAAGATTTTGGTAATAAAGATGTGTAAGCATTGTGTACACTGGCCTTACAAGATTTAGGTAATAAAGATATGTAAGCATTGAGTACACTGACCACACAAGATTTTGGTAATAAAATTAAGTAAGCATTGAGTACACTGACCTATGTGGTCAACGATTTTGGTAATAAAGATATGTAAGCATTGAGTACACAAACCACAGTGGTCAAAGATTTTGGTAATAAAGATATGTATGCATTGAGTACACGGACCTATGTTGTCAAAGATTTTGGTAATAAGTTATGTATGCATTAAGTACACTGACCTATGTTGTCAAAGATTTTGGTAATAAGTTATGTATGCATTGAGTACACTGACCTAACAAGATTTTGGTAATAACGAAATGTAAGCATTGAGTACACTGACCTCACAAGATTTTGGTAATAAAGATATGTAAGCATTGAGTACACTGACCTCACAAGATTTTGGTAATAAAGATATGTAAGCATTGAGTACACTGACCTCACAAGATTTTGGTAATAAAGTAATGTATGCATTGAGTATACTGATCTCACAAGATTTTGGTAATAAAGATATGTAAGCAGTGAGTACACTGACCTCATAAGATTTTGGTAATAAAGATATGTAAGCATTGTGTACACTGGCCTTACAAGATTTAGGTAATAAAGATATGTAAACATTGAGTACACTGACCACACAAGATTTTGGTAATAAAGACATGTAAGCATTGAGTACACTGACCTGACAGTGGTCAAAGATTTTGGTAATAAAGATATGTAAGCATTGAGTACACTGACCTCACAATATTTTGGTAATAAAGACATGTAAGCATTGAGTACACTGACCTCACAATATTTTGGTAATAAAGACATGTAAGCATTGAGTACACTGACCTCACAATATTTTGGTAATAAAGACATGTAAGCATTGAGTACACTGACCTCACAAGATTTTGGTAATAAAGTAATGTATGCATTGAGTGCACTCACCTCACAGTGGTCAAAGATTTTGTTAATATAGGCCACCACGTCCTCCAGAGACACGCCGGAGTCGACCTTGACATGGACCGTGATGGTGTAGCCCTGGGCGTACTTGGTCTTGAGGTACTGGGGCGTGCCCAGACACATGAGCCGGCCGTGGATCATGATGGTCAGCTTGCTGCACAGGAGCTCGCACTCTTCCATGCTGGACACAGGCAATAGAGAGAATAGGCATAGACTACGTAATACATTCAGGCACAGATGACGTAATACATTTAGGCAATGACTTAATACATTCAGGCATAGATTACGTTATACATTCAGGCATAGATTACGTAATACATTCAGGCATAGATTACGTAATACATTCAGCCATAGAGTAGGTAATACACTCAGGCATATATGACATTATACATTCAAGTATTGATTACGTAATACATTCAGCCATAGATGACATAATACATTCAAGCATAGATAACGTAATACATTCAGGCATAGATGACGTAATACATTCAAGCATAGATGACATAATACATTCAAACATAGAATGTCATAGTTTTCATAATACATTCAGGCATGTAACATTAGCCCCTAATACATTGGAATAGAGAAGAAGTTGGTCATAATAGACATGATATATTCAGATAGCCCTATGTAACAGTAGCCGCTCACTCAATGCAAGAGATGAGAATTTGGTCGTAGAATATATAATACGAGCCGACCCGCGGCGTATCATACGCCGCTATTTAGTTGTTTTATTTTCTATTTTTCATTAATTCATAATTTGTGAATTGGACAGTACCAATGCTGCCATTGAATATATTTGCTTTAAAACACTGTCAGTAGCTCGTTAAGGACGATAACCCCCCTCACCCCTCCTTTACCCAACCCATACCACTCCCCCCCCCCCCCCCCGTGAAAGCAGCCTCCTCTTAGTTACCTCCCCTAAGTTTAAAATCGTTTCAAACTAAATTATTTGCCCCTAATGCCCGTCACTAAAACCGGCTCTACGATTGTAAACATTTAGCGTGAACCACAGCTCACCAGAGCATGTAAGGGTGGGGGCGGTAGGAAGCGCGATTACAGCTTGGTGTTTTCTAGGGTCTCCAAGAAGAGAATTATATATATAGATTGTCTTGATGAGTTATCAAAACCAACCTTTGAAAGATGTATATCACCAAAACCAACCTTTGAAAGATGTATATCACCAAAACCCACCTTTGAAAGATGTATATCACCAAAACCAACCTTTGAAAGATGTATATCACCAAAACTAACCTTTGAAAGATGTATATCACCAAAACCCACTTTTGAAAGATGTATATCACCAAAACCAACCTTTGAAAGATGTATATCACCAAAACCAACCTTTGAGAGAGGTCTAGACAAGTCACACAACTATCTGAGGTAAAAACGAATAAATAAAAAAACCCACCTTTGTTAGTTCAAAATGACTGAAAACCCACCTCTGTGATGTGAAGATGAGGGTACTGCCCATAGAGCGGACGTCTTGTAGGATGGCCCAGATAGCCCGCTTGGCTATAATGTCCATCCCAGTGGTCGGCTCGTCCAGCAGAACAAACTGGGGGTCGCCGATCACACACACAGCAACAGACAACTTTCGTTTGGTGCCACCACTGGAGGTAACATGGAGAACACAGTCAGGGGGGGGGAGAGGTAAATAGGTAGTGATGTTGTGGGGTTTGTATGGGCTAGATGTAGCGATGTTGTGGGGTTTGTATGGGCTTGATGTATTGATGTTGTGGGGTTTGTATGGGCTAGATGTAGCGATGTTGTGGGGTTTGTATGGGCTAGATGTAGCGATGTTGTGGGGTTTGTATGGGCTTGATGTAGTGATGTTGTGGGGTTTGTATGGGCTTGATGTAGTGATGTTGTGGGGTTTGTATGGGCTTGATGTAGTGATGTTGTGGGGTTTGTATGGGCTAGATGTAGCGATGTTGTGGGGTTTGTATGGGCTAGATGTAGTGATGTTGTGGGGTTTGTATGGGCTTGATGTAGCGATGTTGTGGGGTTTGTATGAGCTAAATATGTAGCAATGTTAGTGGTTTGTATGAGCTAAATATGTGGCAATGTTATGAGGTTTGTATGAGCTAAATATGTAGCAATGTTAGAGGTTTGTATAAGCTAACTATGTAGCGATGTTTTGAGGTTTGTATGAGCTAAATATGTAGCGATGTTATAAGGTTTGTATGAGCTAACTATGTAGCGATGTTTTGAGGTTTGTATGAGCTAAATATGTAGCGATGTTATAAGGTTTGTATGAAGTAAATATGTAGCAATGTAGCAATATGGTTTGTATGAGCTAAATATGTAGCAATGATATGAGGTTTGTATGGGCTAGACGTAGCCATGTTATGAGGTTTGGAAGAGCTAATATGTAGCAATGTAATGAGTTTTGAGAGAGCTAATGATGGAGCAATGTAATGAGGTTTGGGAGAGCTAAAGACGTAGCGATGTAATGAAATTGGTATGGGCTAGACGTAGCAATAATTTGAGGTTTGTATGAGCTAAAAATGTAGTAATGTAATGAGGTTTGGGAGAGCTAAAGATTTAGCGATGTAATGAAATTGGTATGAGCTAGACGTAGCAATAATGTGAGGTTGGTATGAGCTAAAGACGTAACAATTGGAGCTAAAGACGTAACAATTGTGAGGTTTAAGGCCAGGGAGATGGGACAACTATGGGGAGCAAGCCACAGGGATACAAACAAATAAATACGGTACACAGTATCCGCCAAACCGCAAGTTTCAAGTGCCCCACCCCCTCGATGAAACTCTCTAAAAAACCATCTATTCCTGTTTGTCAACATGTTTCTCTCCAAGGATAAATCTCTAACAGAAACGATAGACACATACCCACCTTGACATCTGCGTCAGTTCGTCTGCATCTTCACCCCCTCCCCCTCCCTTTCGGGTTAGGGTTAGAAACATAACCCACCTGTAAATCTTGGTCTGTTTGTCAGCATATTTATCTAGTACGGCCGCCTTGATGAGGAAATCTGTCGTCTGCTTCAGCTTGTGTTCCTTGATTCCCCGCAGCCTCCCGTAGAAATACAAGACCTCCCTGCCCGTAAGATCTCCTTGAAAGAAATCGTGTTGGGGGCAGTAGCCGATCATACGGTATAACTGGGGATACAAGATATGGTTATCATATTGAGTATAGGTGTAATGGAGGCAGTAGCCTATCATAAGATACAGCTGGGTGTACAAGATATTGTTATATAGGGTATAGGTGTAATGGAGGCAGTAGCCTATCCTACGATATAACTGGGGATACAAGATATGATTATCATATTGAGTATAGGTGTAATGGAGGCAGTAGCCTATCATACGATACAACTGGGGATACAAGATATCATATAGGGTATAGGTATAATGGAGGTGGCAGCCTATCCTACGATACAACTGGGGATACAAGATATGATTATCATATTGAGTATAGGTGTAATGGAGGCAGTAGCCTATCATACGATACAACTGGGGATACAAGATATCATATAGGGTATAGGTATAATGGAGGTGGCAGCCTATTATATGATACAACTGGGGATACAAGATATCATATAGGGTATAGGTGCAATGGAGGCAGTAGCCTATCATACGATACAACTGGGGGTACAAGATAAGGTTATCATATTGTATACAATAAAGGGGTCAGTAGACTATCATACGATACAACTGGGGATACAAGATTTTGTTATCATATAGGGTATAGGTGCAATGGAGGCAGTAGCCTATCATACGATACAACTGGGGATACAAGATAAGGTTATCATATAGGGTATAGAAGTAATGGAGGCAGTAGCCTATCATACAATACAACTGGGGGTACAAGATAAGGTTATCATATAGGGTATAGGTGTAATGGAGGCAGTAGCCTATCATACGATACAACTGGGGATACAAGATAAGGTTATCATATAGGGTATAGAAGTAATGGAGGCAGTAGCCTATCATACAATACAACTGGGGGTACAAGATAAGGTTATCATATAGGGTATAGAAGTAATGGAGGCAGTAGCCTATCATACAATACAACTGGGGGTACAAGATAAGGTTATCATATTGTATACAATAAAGGGGTCAGTAGACTATCATAAAATACAACTGGGGGTACAAGATAAGGTTATCATATTGTATACAATAAAGGGGTCAGTAGACTATCATACAATACAACTGGGGGTACAAGATAAGGTTATCATATTGTATACAATAAAGGGGTCAGTAGCCTATCATACAATACAACTGGGGGTACAAGATAAGGTTATCATATTGTATACAATAAAGGGGTCAGTAGACTATCATACAATACAACTGGGGGTACAAGATAAGGTTATCATATTGTATACAATAAAGGGGTCAGTAGACTATCATACAATACAACTGGGGAAGATAAGGTTATCATATTGTATACAATAAAGGGGTCAGTAGACTATCATACAATACAACTGGGGGTACAAGATAAGGTTATCATATTGTATACAATAAAGGGGTCAGTAGACTATCATAAAATACAACTGGGGGTACAAGATAAGGTTATCATATTGTATACAATAAAGGGGTCAGTAGACTATCATACAATACAACTGGGGGTACAAGATAAGGTTATCATATTGTATACAATAAAGGGGTCAGTAGACTATCATACAATACAACTGGGGGTACAAGATAAGGTTATCATATTGTATACAATAAAGGGGTCAGTAGACTATCATACAATACAACTGGGGGTACAAGATAAGGTTATCATATTGTATACAATAAAGGGGTCAGTAGACTATCATACAATACAACTGGGGGTACAAGATAAGGTTATCATATTGTATACAATAAAGGGGTCAGTAGACTATCATACAATACAACTGGGGGTACAAGATAAGGTTATCATATTGTATACAATAAAGGTGTCAGTAGACTATCATAAAATACAACTGGGGGTACAAGATAAGGTTATCATATTGTATACAATAAAGGTGTCAGTAGACTATCATACAATACAACTGGGGAAGATAAGGTTATCATATTGTATACAATAAAGGGGTCAGTAGACTATCATACAATACAACTGGGGGTACAAGATAAGGTTATCATATTGTATACAATAAAGGGGTCAGTAGACTATCATACAATACAACTGGGGGTACAAGATAAGGTTATCATATTGTATACAATAAAGGGGTCAGTAGACTATCATACAATACAACTGGGGAAGATAAGGTTATCATATTGTATACAATAAAGGGGTCAGTAGACTATCATACAATACAACTTGGGGTACAAGACAAGGTTATCATATTGTATACAATAAAGGGGTCAGTAGACTATCATACAATACAACTGGGGGTACAAGATAAGGTTATCATATTGTATACAATAAAGGGGTCAGTAGACTATCATACAATACAACTGGGGAAGATAAGGTTATCATATTGTATACAATAAAGGGGTCAGTAGACTATCATACAATACAACTGGGGGTACAAGATAAGGTTATCATATTGTATACAATAAAGGGGTCAGTAGACTATCATACAATACAACTGGGGGTACAAGATAAGGTTATCATATTGTATACAATAAAGGGGTCAGTAGACTATCATACAATACAACTGGGGAAGATAAGGTTATCATATTGTATACAATAAAGGGGTCAGTAGACTATCATACAATACAACTTGGGGTACAAGACAAGGTTATCATATTGTATACAATAAAGGGGTCAGTAGACTATCATACAATACAACTGGGGGTACAAGATAAGGTTATCATATTGTATACAATAAAGGGGTCAGTAGACTATCTTACAATACAACTGGGGGTACAAGACAAGGTTATCATATTGTATACAATAAAGGGGTCAGTAGACTATCATACAATACAACTGGGGGTACAAGATAAGGTTATCATATTGTATACAATAAAGGGGTCAGTAGACTATCTTACAATACAACTGGGGGTACAAGACAAGGTTATCATATTGTATACAATAAAGGGGTCAGTAGACTATCATACAATACAACTGGGGAAGATAAGGTTATCATATTGTATACAATAAAGGGGTCAGTAGACTATCATACAATACAACTGGGGGTACAAGATAAGGTTATCATATTGTATACAATAAAGGGGTCAGTAGACTATCATACAATACAACTGGGGGTACAAGATAAGGTTATCATATTGTATACAATAAAGGGGTCAGTAGACTATCTTACAATACAACTGGGGGTACAAGACAAGGTTATCATATTGTATACAATAAAGGGGTCAGTAGACTATCAAACAATACAACTGGGGGTACAAGACAAGGTTATCATATTGTATACAATAAAGGGGTCAGTAGACTATCATACAATACAACTGGGGGTACAAGATAAGGTTATCATATTGTATACAATAAAGGGGTCAGTAGACTATCATACAATACAACTGGGGGTACAAGATAAGGTTATCATATTGTATACAATAAAGGGGTCAGTAGACTATCATACAATACAACTGGGGGTACAAGATAAGGTTATCATATTGTATACAATAAAGGGGTCAGTAGACTATCATACAATACAACTGGGGGTACAAGATAAGGTTATCATATTGTATACAATAAAGGGGTCAGTAGACTATCATACAATACAACTGGGGGTACAAGATAAGGTTATCATATTGTATACAATAAAGGGGTCAGTAGACTATCATACAATACAACTGTGATAACAAATATATTATCTTATACGTTACTAAGGTAGCCTATTCATAGATACATATGTCAATATTGTAAAAATGACATTGCATCAGGTTTTAGCACATGCTGCTTCATGTGAATAGGAGCCACAATTATCAGATTTATGTGAGTAGGAGCCACAATTATCAAATGCATGTGAGTAGGAGCCACAATTATCAAATTCATGTGAGTAGGAGCCACAATTATCAAATTCATGTGAATAGGAGCCACAATTATCAAATTCGTGTGAATAGGAGTCACAATTATCAAATTCGTGTGAATAGGAGCCACAATTATCAAATTCATGTGAGTAGGAGCCACAATTATCAAATTCATGTGAGTAGGAGCCACAATTATCAAATTCATGTGAGTAGGAGCCACAATTATCAAATTCATGTGAATAGGAGCAACAATTATCAAATTCGTGTGAATAGGAGTCACAATTATCAAATTCGTGTGAATAGGAGCCACAATTATCAAATTCATGTGAATAGGAGCCACAATTATCAAATTCATGTGAGTAGGAGCCACAATTATCAAATTCATGTGAGTAGGAGCCACAATTATCAAATTCATGTGAGTAGGAGCCACAATTATCAAATTCATGTCAATAGGACCCACAATTATCAAATTCATGTGAATAGGACCCAAACATTAAATTCATGTTAATGTACCCCCAATTATCAAATTTTAAACCTTTTATGAGCAAGCTCTCAAAATTTCATTGCTAGAAACCTACGAAAAGGATCTAATATTTAAATGTGTTGTTTTTTTCGTAACTAAACTCTAGTAGTACTTAAATTAGTTATGAAACGTCGATGTTCGTCAATTATTTTCGATTTCAACTCATTGCACTACAGCATTACGTTCCCTAAAATCCTCATACTGGAAAATAATAAAACCCAAAAGATTTAAAAAAAATAAATAAATAAATACACTGACCTTTGCCCTGTTGGTCTCCAAATTTAGACCACGGTAGAAAACATTTCCCGACGTACAAGGAATCTCGCCAATCAGCATCTTGAATGTTGAGCTCTTGCCCGCCCCGTTACCCCCCAGCAGACCGAAACACTCGTTCTTGGCGATACCAAGGTTGGTGTTTTCTACAGCGGTCAGCGTGTGGGTGTTGGACAGGTACTTCTTGCACAGGTTGACCATCAGAACCTCGTCTGAAAGGTGAGTATAGCGTCAGTCAAATAAAACAAGATAGATGTATCATCATTACATATAGATTTATTAAGTCAGCGAAGAGGATAAGTTCTTCTGACATCTGGGAATAGGACTAGTTCCGATGACATGAGGAGTATAGGACTAGTTCCGATGACATGAGGAGTATAGGACTAGTTCCGATGACATCTGGAAACATGACTAGTTCCGATGACATCTGCAAATAGGACTAGTTCCGATGACATCTGGTACAAGGACTAGTTCCGATGGCATCTGGGAATAGAACTAGTCCCGATAACATCTGGGAATAAGACAAGTTCCAATGACATCAGGAGAATAGGACATGTTCCTAAGAGATATGGGGTAGGAGAACGCCTCATGACATTAGAAGTTAAAACACGTCGATATGGGGACTGAAAAGTCATTAAGCCAAATGAGTAAATGTTGATTCGAGGGTACAGTGCGATTCCTCTGAACCCTATGAGATCTTCTTCAGGTCTAAACTATGTGACCATCACCGTACTATGGGTTCATCTTCAGGTCTAAACCCTAAACACTCACCTGGAACCATATTCAGATCTAAACCCTGATCACTTACCTTGTTCTGGGATCTTCTTCGGATCTGAACCCTGAACCCTGACCTTACTATGGGATCTTCTTCAGATCTAAACCCTGAACCCTCACCTTGCTCTGGGATCTTCTTCAGATCTAAACCCTGAACCCTCACCCTGCTCTGAGATCTTCTTCAGATCTAAACCCTGAACCCTCACCTTGCTCTGGGATCATCTTCAGATCTAAACCCTGATCTAGGATCTTCCTCAGGTCTAAACCCTAAACACTCACCTGGAATCTTATTCAGGTCTAAACCCTGCACCCTCACCTTGCTCTGGGATCATCTTCAGATCTAAACCCTGAACCCTCACCTTGCTCTGAGATCTTGATCTAAACCCTGAACCCTTACCTTGCTCTGAGATCTTCAAATCTAAACCCTGAACCCTTACCTTGCTCTGCGATCTTCTTCAGATCTAAACCCTGAACCCTCACCTTGCTCTGAGATCTTGATCTAAACCCTGAACCCTCACCTTGCTCTGGGATCTTCTTCAGATCTAAACCCTGAACCCTCACCTTGCTCTGAGATCTTCTTCAGATCTAAACCCTGAACCCTCACCTTACTAGGGGATCATCTTCAAATCTAAACCCTGAACCCTCACCTTGCTCTGGGATCATCTTCAGATCTAAACCCTGATCTGGGATCTTCCTCAGGTCTAAACCCTAAACACTCACCTGGAATCTTATTCAGGTCTAAACCCTGCACCCTCACCTTGCTCTGGGATCATCTTCAGATCTAAACCCTGCACCCTCACCTTGCTCTGGGATCATCTTCAGGTCTAAACCCTGAACCCTCACCTTGCTCTGAGATCTTGATCTAAACCCTAAACCCTCACCTTGCTCTGGGATCTTGATCTAAACCCTGAACTCTTAACTTGCTCAGGGATATTCTTCAGGTCTAAACCCTGAACCCTCACCTTGCTCTGAGATCTTGATCTAAACCCTAAACCCTCACCTTGCTCTGCTATCTTCTTCAGATCTAAACCCTGAACCCTCACCTTGCTCTGCGATCTTCTTCAGATCTAAACCCTGAACCCTCACATTGCTCTGAGATCTTGATCTAAACCCTGAACCCTCACCTTGCTCTGAGATCTTGATCTAAACCCTGAACCCTCACCTTGCTCTGAGATCTTGATCTAAACCCTGAACCCTCACCTTGCTCTGGGATCTTGATCTAAACCCTGAACCCTCACCTTGCTCTGGGATCTTGATCTAAACCCTGAACCCTCACCTTGCTCTGAGATCTTGATCTAAACCCTGAACCCTCACCTTGCTCTGAGATCTTGATCTAAACCCTGAACCCTCACCTTGCTCTGAGATCTTGATCTAAACCATGAACCCTTACCTTGCTCTGGGATCTTCTTAAAGTCTAAACCCTGAACCCTCAACTTGCTCTGCGATCTTGATCTAAACCCTGAACCCTCACTTTGCTCTGGGATCTTGATCTAAACCCTGAACCCTCACCTTGCTCTGGGATCTTCTTCAGGTCTAAACCCTGAACCCTCAACTTGCTCTGCGATCTTGATCTAAACCCTGAACCCTCACCTTGCTCTGAGATCTTGATCTAAACCCTGAACCCTCACCTTGCTCTGAGATCTTGATCTAAACCCTGAACCCTCACCTTGCTCTGGGATCTTGATCTAAACCCTGAACCCTCACCTTGCTCTGGGATCTTGATCTAAACCCAGAACCCTCACCTTGCTCTGAGATCTTGATCTAAACCCTGAACCCTCACCTTGCTCTGAGATCTTGATCTAAACCCTGAACCCTCACCTTGCTCTGAGATCTTGATCTAAACCATGAACCCTTACCTTGCTCTGGGATCTTCTTCAAGTCTAAACCCTGAACCCTCAACTTGCTCTGCGATCTTGATCTAAACCCTGAACCCTCACTTTGCTCTGGGATCTTGATCTAAACCCTGAACCCTCACCTTACTCTGGGATCTTCTTCAGGTCTAAACCCTGAACCCTTAACTTGCTCTGCGATCTTGATCTAAACCCTGAACCCTCACCTTGCTCTGAGATCTTGATCTAAACCCTGAACCCTCACCTTGCTCTGAGATCTTGATCTAAACCCTGAACCCTCACCTTGCTCTGAGATTTTGATCTAAACCCTGAACCCTCACCTTGCTCTGAGATCTTGATCTAAACCATGAACCCTTACCTTGCTCTGGGATCTTCTTCAAGTCTAAACCCTGAACCCTCAACTTGCTCTGCGATCTTGATCTAAACCCTGAACCCTCACTTTGCTCTGGGATCTTGATCTAAACCCTGAACCCTCACCTTGCTCTGGGATCTTCTTCAGGTCTAAACCCTGAACCCTCAACTTGCTCTGCGATCTTGATCTAAACCCTGAACCCTCACCTTGCTCTGAGATCTTGATCTAAACCCTGAACCCTCACCTTGCTCTGAGATCTTGATCTAAACCCTGAACCCTCACCTTGCTCTGGGATCTTGATCTAAACCCTGAACCCTCACCTTGCTCTGGGATCTTGATCTAAACCCTGAACCCTCACCTTGCTCTGAGATCTTGATCTAAACTCTGAACCCTCACCTTGCTCTGAGATCTTGATCTAAACCCTGAACCCTCACCTTGCTCTGAGATCTTGATCTAAACCACGAACCCTTACCTTGCTCTGGGATCTTCTTCAAGTATAAACCCTGAACCCTCAACTTGCTCTGCGATCTTGATCTAAACCCTGAACCCTCACTTTGCTCTGGGATCTTGATCTAAACCCTGAACCCTCACCTTACTCTGGGATCTTCTTCAGGTCTAAACCCTGAACCCTCAACTTGCTCTGCGATCTTGATCTAAACCCTGAACCCTCACCTTGCTCTGAGATCTTGATCTAAACCCTGAACCCTCACCTTGCTCTGAGATCTTGATCTAAACCCTGAACCCTCACTTGCTCTGGGATCTTGATCTAAACCCTGAACCCTCACCTTGCTCTGGGATCTTCTTCAGATCTAAACCCTGAACCCTCTGCCTCTCAGCGATGACCTCGTCGTCACAATCGGTGAGCGGCTCTAGGTTGGTGATCTTGGTGAGCGACTTCTCAAGCTTCTGGATGATGAAATCGTGCAGGGACCCGGCGGATGTACACCTGCGGGAGGGAGAGGGGGAGGGGGGTGTTTAGTAAACACACACATATACACCCACACCCCCACACACACTTAGACAAACGCTAACATATGCACACACCCATGTACAAACTAATAGATTTCCAAAACCCTTGCCCTGATCAGTAACCCTATCCCTAACTAATCCTTAACAGTTGCGTATGCATTGCTTTGCTTAAACGACATTAAGAGAAGGTAATTTAGAGAGCGGGTGCTATCCTACTGTACAGTGGCGTAGCGAGGTCTGGTGTCACCCGGTGCGGCACTTGATGGTGTCATTCCCAGAGGCGTAACGACCCTTCCCGGGAACAAACTTTCAATTTTCGATTTGCACCATCCCCCTCAAACTTTCGATTTGCACCTCTTAAAACAGTATTTAACACTCGAATTAATCACTTAATTAAGTGGAATTATCATTTTTCTATATATATTTTGCTATTTTTTGCCTTGGTGTCACCCCTTTAAATGGTGTCGCCCGGTGCTGTCTACACCCCCGCCTCCCCCTCGCTACGCCTCTGCTACTGTATATTAGGGAAAGGGGAGTTATTATAAGTGGATAATAATATATTGGAGGTGTTAACTGATGCGAGGGGATGGGTTCTAATCAATAAAGCTATGAAAACTCTAATTAGTTCTATATGTGCAAAATACTTTTTTAACTTTCATTCCCCCTTAGGTAGAAACAGTCTCTTTACGTCTTGAGCCTAGTTAAATGTATTCTATTCTCGCATAGCTTCAAAGCTAACATTGATGACACCTAAGATCTCAAACCTTTACTCAAACGTAATCGACGGCTAAAACTTTGAACAAACATCTTCGCTGGTATCAAAGTACTATGCCTGCGATTTTTAAGTATCGTACCTTTCATACCTTTAGCGTAGCGAGGGGGGGGGGGGGGACATATGTCCCCGGGCGCCGACCTTAGGGGGCGCCAACATGGGTTGGAAAAATAAATTGAAAGGTTGAGGGGGGTGCAAATCGAAAGTTTGAGGGAGGGTGCAAATCGAAAACTTGAGGGGGGGTGTGCAAATTGAAAGTTTGAGGGGGGGGGGTGCAAATCGAAATCTTGATCTTGAGGAGGGGGGTTGCAAATCGAAATCTCGAGAAGGGGTGCAAATCGAAAGTTTGAGGGGGGTGCAAATCGAAATCTTGAGGGGGGGTGGGGGGCGCAAATCGAAAGGTTTGTCCCCGGGAGCCGGGAAGGGTAAAATTAATTATTCCATATCGGTTATTAAATACAAGAGAAATTACCGTTTTCCACGATGCAAAAGGCTTTCAACGACGATTAGAAAAAACCAACATATAAACCAATGTATGACAAAGGCAAAAACGGCAGTCGTTGTTATTTGCCCAGCATCTGAAATACGAGTTCAAATCAATCATTACAAAAGATTATTATGGTTATAATATGGAGGATACTATTCACCTGATATGTGTAACTTTTAAATGCTGATAAAATGCGTATGCTTTAAAAACACAGTAGTACCTAGTGATACAAACATAGTACGTTCCTTAACATCCCCCCCCCCCCCCCATTAAAAATGACATCCATGTTTTGTCATTATTTTTTTTTAATGATCTATGAAAAAAGTGGCATAAAAGCATAGTATAATACAGAAAGAAGGAATAACTGGTTTTATAAAGGAAAAGTAAAATCATACAGTAAAATCTTATGGGGGGTCTGGCTTTTTGTGACGACGTGTGACGGAGGGGAGGGGGGGCTAAAATCGTCAAAAAAAGCGTGACGTCATTTATGAATGACCCCCTGTCGAAGTTGATAATATCTTCCTCCCTTTTAGAACCTAACGGAAATTAATTAAGACAAGTGCCAGTAAACATTTCCATTGAACGACCAGTTGTACTTCATCGGGGTGTTTGTTTTCCACGAATTTCAAACTCGTAGTTTCTCGTATTTCAAATCAAAACATCACCCACTCAAAATCTAAAACATCTCGTATGTCGAGGTATTCGTATGTCAGGGTGTCAAGGTACCCTTGTTCTGTCGTGACTTAACTTTCACCGGAATTGTAAAACTAAATTGACTGTTCCATTTAAATCTTCTTATAAATAACCCGGCTTTGTAAGTCGCTTTAGTAGACAATTTTATACTACCAAAGATACTTACTGTTTTGATGAAAACAATTGATAGGATATATCCTGAGTTAAGGTTTAATGGTTTTGATAAGACACTTAAATTATGTGATCTATACTCTTAAGAAGATTATTCAGATCATTTCTGAGGTACTTATTCATCGAAGAGAGGGTAGATTGCAGAGTGAATTTGTTAAAAATTAAGCATACTCTTATGGGTTGGTTTGTTAAAATTACACATAGTCATATTCAAATTTTCGTTGAATAATCTGTAACGTCTATTTTTTTTAAATATCGTTTACAAAGGTAACTAGCATAGGGAAGTAAAACAGACGGACGCTTCACCTGAATCAAATAGAAGAATTCTCGTGTGCGCAGCGTTTAATATCGTGTTTGGTGACGTCATCAAAAATGCGTGATTAACATATATAAGAAGCTTCTCATTAACATAATAAGATGCTGTAAAGTGAGCGAGCACTGAGGAAAAAATCATTATATATATAAATCTATATCTGTATAAACATATATATATATATATATGATAATAAAGGCCTACCTTTGCACAAAACGTAATGGATAATTTCATATATATATATATATATATATATATATATATATATATATATATATATATATATACATATATATATATATATATATTTATTTATTTATTTATTTATTTATTTATTTATTTATTTATTTATTTATTTATTTATTTATTTATTTATTTAATTATTTATTTATTTATTTATTTATTTATTTATTTATTTATTTATTTATTTATTTATTTATTTATTTATTTATTTATTTATTTATTTATTTATTTATTTATTTATTTATTTATTTATTTATTTATTTATTTATTTATTTATTTATTTATTTATTTATTTGTTTATTTATTTATATATTTATAGTAAACGAATTATATACTTACATATAATAAAATTGTTTTATATACCAACTTTTTACTTACTACAAAATTACTTACTATGTAAAAACGCATATGATACAAATATGAATACAGCCAGTGTAGGTTTGACGAAAAGCTTGCTGAAGATGTAGATGAAAGGCAGAACGTCCAGGATGAAGAGGAAGTGTATGGGTATGAGGAGGTGGACGTGTTCCTTGATGTTCTCCAAGGACTGCTGTCCCAGGATGCAAGCCCACTGGGTGGCGATGTAGAAGAGGAAGAGGGCGATGTCGAAGAGGTACATTGAGCCCCAGTACATGTAGGATGGGACTCCGCTGAGGAGGGTCAGGGTGTGGGCTCCCGTCTGTGGATCAGAGGTGGATTGATTATGCGGGAGGCGCGTGGGTTAGAGGAGGGTGAATGGGGATTATGTGTGAATGAGTTGTGGATAGAATTAGGATGGGCGTTACATGTGGATAAATTGTAAGACTATTTAAAAAATTGATGAGCGAACACTGTTATTTGTGAATGTAATACAATACTCAAACTTAATAATTAAAAAGGTTGTGGTTTTAGTTGGAAATATATATATATATATATATATATATATATATATATATATATATATATATATATATATATATATATATATATATATATATATATATATAAGAAAAACGATCTCTGGGAAAATTATATCTGACAGATTATCTCAAACAAAATGTCTTTAAACGAAATCTCACGGACAAAAATTTTCTAAGACAAATTATCCCACAAACAAGTATGTCGGTACAAGGATACCAATAAGTTGGATCAAAGAAAGCACGTGATCATAGTAGTTTTATCCTGAGTTCATTCAAGTTATTTTTCCAGTTATTGATTTTAATTTATCATATCTGTACCCTCCCCCTTGGTGTGCCTGCTTCAAGTTCACCATTTCATCTGAGACGTACTCTAGTTGTCGTCGATTGAGTTATACGTACACTTTTCTCTGATATCTGCTATAATTGGTATTTATTGGGTTATACATACTCTTATCTCTGAGACGTTTGACAATTGGGTTATACGTACACTTTTCTCTGATATCTGCTATAGTTGGTATCAATTGGGTTATACGTACATTATTCTCTGAGACCAGCATATAGGTACCACCAATTGGGTTATACGTACACTATTCTCTCATATCTGTTATAGTTGGTATCAATTGGGTTATACGTACATTATTCTCTGAGACCAGCATATAGGTACCACCAATTGGGTTATACGTACACTATTCTCTCATATCTGCTATAGTTGGTACCAATTGGGTTATACGTACTCTTATCTCTGAGACGTGGTGCTTCAGTTTGGGTTATACGTACATTTTTCTATGAGACATAATCTGGTTGCCATCAATTGGGTTATACGTACATTATTCTCTGAGACCAGCATATAGGTGCCACCATTTGGGTTATACGTACATTATTCTCTGAGACCAGCATATAGGTGCCATCAATTGGGTTATACGTACATTATTCACTCATATCTGTTCTAATTGGCATCAATTGGGTTATACGTACACTTTTCTCTGAGATGAGGTCATCAATAGGGTTATACGTACACTTTTCTCTATGAGGAAGTGCATCAGTTAGGTTATACGTACACTTTTCTCTGGGAGGAGGTACATCAATTGGGTTATACGTACACTTTTCTCTGAGAGGAGGTGCATCAATTGGCTTATACGTACACTTTTCTCTGAGACGAGCCAACTGAGGATCAGCGTCTCAAATGAGATGACCGCAAAGTGGAGCAGCAACAGGCTGATACCCTGGTTGTAGGACTGTAGCTTGATGTGACCGTACGGGTACACCCCAGTCTGGACCTGGAAGTCGTTGCCCAGGTACTCACGCACGTGTGCATTGAGCAACATTTGGACCTAAACACGCGCATGAAAAAAAATCGTCCACTTGTTAAATACAATATTTTAAATTTGTTCACTTCGGGGTCATCCATAAATGACGTCACGCTTTTTTTTGACGATTTTTACCTCCCCCCTCCCCTCCGTCATACATCGTCACAAAAAGCCAGAATCCCCACCCATAAAATGTCGTCACACCTCAGCCTACAACCCCTCTCAAAGTTGCTGTTGATTTTTTCTTAAAACATCGATATTTTTCCAAAATCTTGTCAGAACTCTGTCAACATAGAGTATTTTGATTAATTCCTATTACAATTTATTAAAACCGTTTTCTAAAACGCGAAATTATAACTGCTAAAACTCGTTTTCTAACATTGCTTTTTTATAATGCAAAAATGTGACGTCACACCATCTGAATCCCCTTCCACCCCCACCCCCATCATCACACACCGTCACTAAATTAAGGACCCCCCTCCCCCCTACGAGTGTGACGTCATTTATGGACGACCCTTTACTCAATGTGCGATCATTTTCATACATGAATACTACAATTATCTACAAAGCTTATACCATCAATAATTGTCTAAAATATTTGGAATTAACTGTTCCACTCTTTAGTTTTACTCACGACCTAGTGAATAAAAATAGCGTCCATCTTTCTAAACAAAACACTACAGTAGTCTCCCTTAATAATATTTCCTTCGCCTGTCGGTACTTAGATTTAAATATCACGGCTAACATTAGTAAATATAAGACTTATGTTGTAAACAGTTGTAAGGCTTTACGCCTTTCATTTTTAATTGACTCAATCAATATTTTAACCATTAAGGTATTGAACAATTGGTATTCTGCACACACAAAATGAATACATTAAATAACCTTTTTTGTAGTGTGAAACTAGCATTTAAACTCTCAGACTTCAAAAGAAATTGAAGAAACTAATGTAAATCAAGATAAGATAATCCACACATACTAAATAATACAAGATGATCCTACCCCAATAGCCTCGAGGTGAACAAAATCAGACTGGTAGTAAACAACACAAGGCTCTGGTGCTTTGCGGATCTCAAACCCTAACAGAAGTTGTCTTCGGTAGGTTTGTACGGAATTTCTTTCAGCCCAGTCAATGAAATATGCGTTAAATCCCTATAAAAAGTTATATATATATATATATATATATATATATATATACATATATATATACATATATATATATATATATATATACGTATATATATTATATAACAACATATATATATATATAAATATATACATATATTTTCATATATATATACATATATATATGAAAATATATGTATATATTTAAAACATAATTTATAATAAAATACACTTACACTTGTATTAACCCTAACAATACTTACCTCTGGGAATACCTCTTCTCTACTTACGCCTGTCATTACCCTCACTCTACTGCGTTGGTGTTTACCCCTACACTACTCCCACTGGGAGAACACTAACACTACTTTTATATGGGGTTACCCCAACATTACTTACCTTTGGAATTAATTTACATAACTTACATTTGGTAGATCCGTCACGGTGAACACCTGCATTCTCTCCTGTAGCAAAGCCCTTAACCTATTAGAAACTCCACGAAGATCTGGATCCGTCGGTTCCAGTACAGCGGCCAAGGTCCCTGGGATGTCTCTGATGTTAAAATCCAGTGGGTGAGTCGTGGCGATGTCGTGCGATTTGATGACGTACATCAGGGTCAAGGTGGCGTGGATGAGGGTGACGAAGAGGATGGTGCTGGTGTTCCGTCTCAGCATGATCCAGCGCTTGATGACCAGGGCTTTCACCTGCTGGGTGTGCAGGCGGATGCCCACGTTCTTTTGGTCGACCGGAGCTGCCTTCGTCTCTGTGGAGAGTTTGTGTTCAATTAGTGCAGGGGTCGCCAAACTACCCGCGAGGTCCTCTCACCCGGCCCGCGGAGATCTTTTTGTACACGGAAAAAAACGTTTGTTGTTGATGGCTGAGGAACTTTGCTCAGAAAAATCACGACATGCCTAGAAACAAATTGGCCCCCGAACTGAAATTTGATACTTAATGCGGCCCTCGGGCTAAAAAGTTTGGAGACCCCTGCATTAGTGAATGGGTTTCTTTATCTCGCGGTAAGGTGTGCTCGTGTAAACATGAGAGCTGTATGTGTACCGCGTAACAAATGAAAGTTAGAGACGTATAAGTGCATGTCAAACTTCAGCCAAATGAAATATTTATTTCAGACATGTATAAGTGTTGAAGGGGGAGAAGGGGGTAAGGAACTTTATTTTAGCACCACCCCCTCAGAGAGCATCCAATGCCACATCCACCCATAACAAATAAAGTAAAAAAATATAATGTGCATCGAAAAGTTTATGTTAACTAACGCCAGCTACTTCGCTGGAAAAAAGTGCACAGTTAAAATTGCCCACCCACCATCTTATAAAAATACCTTAAAGAAAACCGGAATAAAATAAAACTCGATACAGCATGTGAATCCCCTACGAAAAATAAAATAAAAACTTTATATCACTTATTTCAACCCTTAACAAATCTAACCCCCCCCCCCCCCCCATCATTACTCCAACCGGTGAATTCAGCTCATACAAGCATTACTATAAACAATATACACCCAAAACAAACGCTAACATACCCAAACCTCCAACCTAAAACAAACACAAATCTACCCAAACCTCCACCTAAAACAAACACAAACCTACACAAAACGTCACCTAAAAAAACACAAACTTACCCAAACCTTCACCTAAAAAAACACGAACCTATCTAAAACTTCACCTAAAACAAACACGAACCTACCCAAACCCCCACCTAAACTAAACACAAACCTACCCACAACTTCACCTAAAACAAACACAAACATACCCAAACTTCCACCTAAAACAAACACGAACCTACCCAAACTTCCACCTAAAACAAACACGAACCCATCCAAACCCCCACCTAAACTAAACACAAACCTACCCAAAACTGCACCTAAAACAAACACAAAACTACCCAAACTTCCACCTAAAACAAACGCTAACATACCCAAACTTCCTCCTAAAACAAACACGAACCTACCCAAAACTTCACTTAAAACAAACACAAACATACCCAAACTTCCACCTAAAACAAACACGAACCTACCCAAACTTCCACCTAAAACAAACACGAACCTACCCAAACTTCCACCTAAAACAAACACGAACCTATCCAAACCCCCACCTAAACTAAACACAAACTTACCCAAAACTGCACCTAAAACAAACACAAACCTACCCAAACTTCCACCTAAAACAAACGCTAACATACCCAAACTTCCACCTAAAACAAACGCTAACATACCCAAACTTCCACCGAAACCAAACACAAACCTACCCAAAACTGCACCTAAAACAAACACGAACCTATCGAAAACTTCCACCTAAAAAAAAAGGCTAACATACCCAAACTTCCACCGAAACCAAACACAAACCTACCCAAAACTTCACCTAAAACAAACACGAACCTACCCAAACTTCCACCTAAAACAAACACGAACCTACCCAAAACTTCAGCTAAAACAAACACGAACCTACCCAAACCCCCACCCTAAACCAAACACAAACCTACCCAGAACTTCATCTTGAACTGATCCCATCACGGATTCAGCGCCATCCTTCTTGAGGCTTTTGATGGTTTCGCTGCTCCGTCTAGAGACCATATCATTGCGCGGCTGGGTCTGGGGGATGTTGTCCACTTTGCTGGAACCTACCTCCACCGTGGAGCCAGTTTTTGGCTTCTCTGACGACAGTTCTCTGCCCAAGACACAGTCATAATGTATAAAGAGTCATGGTATTATCATTATCTTTTCCATTTCGTGCCCAAGAAACACTCATATTGTATAAAGTCATACTCATGGTATTATCTTTTCCATGTTGTGCCCAAGACACAGTCATACCCTATAATGAGTCATACTCATAGTATACTCATAGTATCATCATCATCTTTTCCCTTTCGTACCAACGACACGTAGGACAGATGAAGTTGAGTCCATATGTTTTACATACCTCAGCATATGAAACGATAGTGCGGTCAGTACTATGTCCAGTCGCCTTTGCTTTTCCTAACGTGAGTTAGGTACCCATCAGAGCTGGGTGAACTCACTTGAACAACGATTCGAACTCGAGACTTTTGAATAAGTAGTCTAGCTCTCTATCGCTAAGCCAAGTCGCCCCATATACCCATGGTATATTACACAAACATGACTTTTCTGACGTGTATGCCAATAATACTATTTTTAAAATTGACATTAATAACATACCAATATGTAGCCTACAGTGTAATTCGGGACTTTCAAAACGCAAGAACAAACTGAATCTTTCTAACAGTACTTTCCTCACAACCCATGTACAACTGGCCGTTTTCAACAGAACTTACGTATTTGCCTTTGAATTTTTTCCAGATTCTTTTTTTTCGACTTCGCTGAAAACGGAAAACGGAGATCTTACATATTTGTAACTTAATTCATCATATTAAATATTTTCTCAACTTTGCTCAAAAAGCTGAATATATATGTTTTTAAGAAAACAAGAATACAATAATAGACTAGCCTATACTTAATTTTCACGGATGCCTGACGGTGTCTTAAATAAGGCGTTTGTTTGATTAGGCCTACTGCTAAAAAAGAACGAATATATGAACGCGGCATTGGCCTCAACCCGAATCAATCTTCTTTAGAAAAAATAAAAATGTCAAATACAAATAGAATATGTATTTGATTACATATATTTTAAAATTAACACAAGTCTAAGCATCGATAAACAGAAATAGATTCAACACAGCTTTATCATAAACCTGATAGGTTTTGGTAAAATGTCCTAAGGGTCGGGCATGTGTTTCGGGTATTTGTCGTACCCTCTAGTTTATCCATCTGCCTTTCACACACACACACACACACACATATATATATATATATATATATATATATATATATATATATATATATATATATATATATATATATATATATATATATATATATATATATATATATGGTTTGTGCAACAATATCAGACAAAGGAATATAAGTGTGACATAGATTTCCACGAAGTTGAATGTAGAATCAATAGGTAGACTAGTACAACATTATATACATTAGCAAGAAGTATTTTTTTTCTCTCCAATACCAATACCAATAATATATCCGACTTACACCGGCTCTTGATCCATCTCAGTCTGCAAGATGTGTCCCATCCTGGGGATCGATCAAACAAACATTTTGTTTCAGATATTCAAAAAATAATTCAAAACAATCACGCGACATTATCAGAGTTAAATTAATTATAAATATCTTCACATTTTGGTTAATGAAATGTATATTTTTTTTAAATACGATAGAGCGAATGTTAATTCAACCTAGAGCTGGTTTCTTGAAGTTTAAAGTACGTATAATACGTTTAATTCTAGTTGCCAACTTTAAATTAAAAAGTTAAAAGTAGAATTACTTACGATTCTGCTTTGGATCGTTTTTTAATTTCAAATCTTTCGCCCACTCTAAAAATGTACAGAAAATTGTTCTATAGGAAATTTTACAATTAACTTAATAAATATTATGTGTATTAATTTTTATCTTAAAATTAATAGGCCTAGATGTTCCTGTCAATTCAACACGTTTATTTAGTTATTTAACAAAGCTATTCTTACAATATTCAGCAATAAAAATACACTAATTAATTATTCTGTATAAATACAAGAAAAAAATGTAATTTAATTACACAAAAGGTTGTATAATATATATTATATTATAATCGTATAAAAATAAAGTTAAAATGTAATAAAACAGAAGGTTATATATAGTCGCATAAAAATAAAAGTTTAAAATTTAACAAAACAGAAGGTTATATAATCGCATACATATGAAAGTTTAAAATTTAATACAACAGAAAGTTATACAATCACATACCAATGAAAGTTCAAAATTAAATAAAACAGAAGTATATATAATGGCATGCAAATAAAAGTTTAAAATTTAATACAACAAATATAATTGCATACAAATGAAAGTTTCAAAAATCTTCATCATTACCTGAAAAACACGTCTTCAATTGATGTGGCAAAAAGCCCATACGACTCCACATTGAGAGTCGCAAGACTACTGTCTAGGCTCTTGAGTAACTTGGGGAGGTCACTGAGGGTCTGGTCCGGCAAACGGAAGTTGATCTCTGTGCGTGTGGAAGACTGAATACAAGTAGACATTGATCAAACAGTCGAGCTGGTTATAGTTTTAAGTTAATTATCTTTACGGATGTAAGCGAGTAGGTTTTTGAAGTCTACCGGGCTAGACCACTAGACCACTAACCAATAATACGGATCAACCCAAACATAGATTGATAGTCCATAAATCATTAATTACAAGACATATACATTTACTTATAATTGTCAATAATCATTCTATAATGGATCAGTTTCCGTGCACCATCATTCATTGACAATATTCATCAATAATTCTCCATGCACTAACATTTAACTTTCATTGACAACAGTAACCTCCATATCTATATTCAGCATCATTCGTTAAAAATATTCACCAATAATTTTCCGTGCACCAACATTCGTTAAAAATATTCACCATTAATTTTCCGTGCTCCAACGTTCATTGACAACATTCAGTAATAATTTTCCGTGCACCAACATTCGTTGACATCTGACAATATTCAGCAATAATTTTCCGTGCACCAACAATCATTGACAACATTGAGCAATAATTGTCCGTGCTCCAACAATACTAATACGTACCTGATAAATAGCAGACGGAATATACTCCATCAGGTGTTTGATGACGTTATATTCCTTACACTTTGGTCCCTTGATGAAGGTTAATTTATAGCCAATACCTATAATATGTTTAATTATCAATAATAGCTGTTTCTGATAGGGTTGAATCAACAGCCAAATAGATAAAGTATTAATTACTTAAAACATGTGTAAAACAAGTATACAAATTCTTTTAAATATTATGTTTTTAATTTACAGATCTACTAAAAAAAAATATTTTTACTCTGTGTTTTCAAAAGTAACTGATTCCTTATACCACTTCAGCATCGAATATAAGTGAAACTTTTAAATACAATTACTTAATTAATTATTGGTTACAATTAAATTAATTGGAAATTTAATTGCAACATTTGGGATATTTTAAGTAGCAGCATCCAGACTAAGGTAAGGAAAAAGTGGACATTTTTACTAACATTTTTTATAAAATCGATATTCTATTATAGATAATTTTTCGAAACCTTAACTTTTGATTATAATTAATATTGTAAAAATGTATGTGTGTATGTTTAATCGTTATTTTTTTGGGCGGATTTGTTTTGATACTGTCCCCTAATTTAAACAAAACGAATCGTGATTTTAGACAAGCCTAATAAGAGACTGCTAATAAATTAAACTTGGGGTCTAATTATTCACTTTAAATGTATGAATATAGATCTAGAATGAATTGTAGGTCACATTTTTCTTAATTATATACCGGTTTTAAAATCTAACGCAAAAATACAATATTTACCGTATATCTGACTTATATATTGGTTTAAAATCTAACGCAAAAATAAATTATTTTCCGTATATCTTACTTATATATTGGTTTAAAATCTAACGCAAAAATACAATATTTACCGTATATCTGACTTATATATCGGTTTAAAATTTGCCCCAAAAATACAATATTTACCGTATATCTGACTTATATATTGGTTTAAAATTTTCCCCAAAAAGACAATATTTACCGTATATCTGACTTATATATTGGTTTGAAATTTTCCCCTAAAATACAATATTTACCGTATATCTTATTTCTATATTGGATTAAAATTTGCCCTAAAAATACAATATTTACCGTATATCTGACTTCTATATTGGTTTAAAATTTGCCCCAAAAATACAATATTTACCGTATATCTTACTTCTATATTGGATTAAAATTTTCCTCAAAAATACAATATTTACCGAATATCTTTTTCAAATACGCGGACGTCCCGCAGCACTCCACCACGCCCCCTGCCAATATGGCAATACGGTCACTCAAGATGTCCGCCTCGTCCATGAAGTGTGTCGTCATCACTATAGTCCGGCCAGAGCGCCGGTTCTTCAGGAATCTCCACAGGTCTCGTCTGGCACTGGGGTCAAGGCCAGTGGATGGCTCGTCCAGAAATATGGTCTGTGGATAGAACAGAATAGTCTAGATTTTGACATCATTAAGTAGATTTCAGATTCCTGTTAAGTCTAGTTCAGGGGTCTCCTAACTTTTCAGCCCGAGGGCCGCATTAACTATCAAATATCAGTTCGTGGGCCAGTTTCTTCTGGGCATCTCTTTGGGGTGGCGGAGCCCCACCCCCTTCCCCACCGAAGAACATATACCCCCCTTTACCTTACCCCCCCCCCCCCCCCCCAACGAAATATAAATTATATAGAAATATATGTACATTTCAGCGACTCATCATTGCAATTGAAAAATGGCAAAACTTGCATGCATTTTTCACTGTTTGAGTCACAATGTTTTCATCAATGTCTGCAACACGGTGAGCAACGGTAGTTGCACCCAAAGCTACATTTTCAAATCGTTTTGAATTTTTCTGGGCAAAGTTCCTCAGCCACCTCCAACAAACAATTTTTCCGTGGACAAAAATATCTCCGCGGGTCGGATGAGAGGACCTTGCGGGCCGCATCCGGCCCGCGGGCCGTAGTTTGGAGACCCCTGGTCTAGTTCATGGCTCGTCCAAAAATATTGTCTGTGGATAAACCACAATAGTCTAGATTTCGACTATTAAGTAAGTTTCAGATTCCTGTTTAGTCCAGTTGAAATAGAAATATGGTCTAAGGACAGAACAGAATAGTCTACATATTCGTTTTTTTTTACTTTCTCGTATATACGAAGTATAGAGAAAGTATTGTAATCGTGCACAAAAATCACTTGAAATTTTAACAATTTTCACCGTATTACACCTCAGTCCTTCATCACATCCGAAGTATAGAGGACTTATTTTAATCGGGCAAAAATTATCAATCCAGATTTATTAAAATTAAGAGGTTTTATGCGTAATCCAGTCTGAAAAACTGGGCTTTGCAATTCTGTCCGTATGTCTGTGTGTGTGTGTGTGTGTCTGTCCGTGTGTAAACACGATTACTTGAGTACCGTTACAGCTATGTTGATGAAATTTCATATATAAGTATTTTATCAAAATCGTAGATTCGTATCAACTTTTGAGCGATTTCCGATAACCGAAAGTGGTACTTTTTCTACTTTGAATTTTTCAAAAGCCTATAACTTGAGTTCTATTTCAGATAGATAAATGACATTAGAAGTAGTAATTCACGCTACTTCCGATTTCTCAAAAAACTAATGTACATTTTTAAAGTACTAATAATATTGCGTACTAATATGCACTTTTTATTTGGAGTTCACTTGGTGTGCAGTTCTTTTGTCTACGAGATTTTATTCTATTTTTAAAACTTTAAGTATTTAAAATGGATTAAAAATCTTGTCTATAGCCCGAGTTCCCATCCCCTGTTGTTTTATATTAGAATATTCGAGAAAGTTTAGGGGAGATCACTCCCGGTTTATTTCAGAAAGTATCAAGGTTTGGTTGAGTTTTATTGATAGCTCGATCATAATTGTTTATTATAAATAGAAATAGAATAGTCTTGATTGTGACTTTCGTCATTAGGTTACAGGCTTTGGTAAATATTCTTTATCGCTAGTCCAGAAATATTGTCAGGGAACAGTAACAGAATAGTCTAAATGTTGACTTTTATGAGTAGGTTTCGGGTTTCTGTTAAGTCTAGTTGATGGTTTGTAAAGAAATATTGTCAGGGGATATAAGGATATAAAAATCGTGTTCTTTACCAAAGGAATACAAGTAGTAATGGTGCAATTACATCTTACCTAGGCATTTGTCAGTGGCGAACAGACAGTGTAAATTTTATTACCTTTTACCTTAACAGGCGAACAGGTAGAATAACCTATTACCATCCCAGGTACATAAGTGTACCGTAGTGGGTAACCTTGTAGTGATGTTAACTCTTGATATTATTGACATAAGTGAACCGTAGTGGGTAACCTTGTATTGATGTTAACTCTGATACTATTGAGATAAGTGTACCGTAGTGGGTAACCTTGTAATAATGTCAACTCTGATACTAATGAGAAAATTTTACCGTAGTGTTCCCAACAAAAGCGATTGCGACGGCAAGTTTCCTTCTCTGGCCACCGGAGAGCTTGCTGGGGTTGACCTGAGCCTTGTCCTGTATCCCCAGCTGTGAGAGAAGTTCGTTGATCTCGTCGTACTTGATCTCTTGGTTTCGTATCTGTGAAACATATGTTGGTACAAGGCCGAATGGGACGAAACAATAGCGTGGTCTGATTTGCCAAACTCTGCTAACAGAAGTCTATCTCGGAATATATCTGCTAATCAGAGGTTACCTTGGAATAAATCCGCTAGCTAGAGGCTACCTTGGAATAAATAAGCAAAAGGCTACATTGGAAAAATTCGTCTAGCTAGAGGCTATCTTGAAGTGAAATAAATGAGCTAAAGAATAATGGAATATTTCGGCTAGCTGGAAGCTACCTTCGGCTACCTTCAAGGCTTCCTTGAAATAACTAGGCTAGCTAGAGGCTACCTTGTAATAACTCGGCTAGCTAGAGGCTACCTTGTAATAAATGTGCTAACAGAAGGCTACCTTGGAATACATGTGCTAACAGAAGGCTACCTTGGAATACATGTGCTAACAGAAGGCTACCTTGATAAAACTCGGCTAGCTAGAGGCTACCTTGGAATAAATGTGCTAACAGAAGGCTACCTTGAAATAACTCGGCTAGCTAGAGGCTACCTTTAATAAATGTGCTAACAGAAGGCTACCTTGAAATAACTCGGCTAGCTAGAGGCTACCTTGGAAGGAATGTGCTAACAGAAGGCTACCTTGAAACAACTCTGCCAGCCTACCTTGAAATACCTCTGCCGGCCTACCTTGAAATACCTCTGCCAGCCTACCTTGAAACACCTCTGCCAGCCTACCTTGCAGTAGAAAACCAGGTGCTCCATGCAAGTCATCCTAGGGAACAACATTTCACGCTGGGGACAATACCCCAGGGTCCGTCGCAGGTCAGATATGTTAGAGGTGACGTCATTTCCGTCAATTTCCGCCCGCCCACATGTAAGTGGAGTTAAACCTGTAATATGCATCATTCTAATATAGTTAAACCGTAAATGATACCACATCATTATTGAATTATAGTGACAGATCAGTTAACAAAACTCATTTTAACGCTAAGAGCGTCTTCTGATATTTGACTTTAATGTATGTTACGGGTCAGTTGTAGGTCAGATTAGAATAGGATAGAATAATCTAGAACTAGGGGAGAGTGCGTGTGTGAGTGGAGTTCACCCTACTGTGTAATAACCCTTGTGTGTTTATGTATTGTTATCCCAAGGTCGAATGCGAGTATAAAAGCGGGAGTGAACGATTGTAGGGGGGCAGTCAGCGGGTTAGTTGCTAGCGATTAGGACGAGGGCTACGCTTGAATGTATTTGAGATGAAATAGAAATAAAGAACGTAACAATGTAGGAGACATACCAATTTATTTATATTTTTTTTTCTTGAATCACAGCTATAATTGATGCCATATAAATAAGTATATGTAGTCTTACGTTATCTTATAAGAAAGTCTTTGCATTATATAAAAAGTATGTCTATGGAATCTATATCAGTGCATTGTGACATTGGAGGTGAATTTGAATATTTGAATGAAGAGGTCGGCGAAAAGTCTCGAGTTCGAACCCTCGGGCAGTTAAGGCTCGTTAGCTAGGGACACCAACTCTTCTAGGAAAGACAACTCCAAAATCAAACAACTGTTGCCTTGTAGTTTGTTCTTAGTTGGACGAAGGCTATGGAAGCAAATCCAAAAAGAAAAGCAACAACGCAGAAGTAGGAAATGACTGGCGAATATAAAAGGGGGCTAGAAAGGGGAAATATTGTTTTAGTGTACAAAAGGAGCAAACTGGAAGAGAAAGCAGGCTGAAATTTGAATAAGCTGACCATATGGTGCAAATATCTTTACACAATAATGACTACGAGCCGACCCGCGGCGTATCATACGCCGCTATTTAGTTGATTTATTTTCTACTTTTCAGTAATTCATAATTTGTGAATTCGACAGTACCAATGCTGCCACTGAAAATATTTGCTTTAAAACACTAACCCCCCTCCTTTCCCCTAACCCCGACCCTACACCCCCCCCCCCCCTGAAAGCAGCCTCCTCTTAGTTACCTCCTGTAAGTTTAAAGTCGGTTCAAACTAAATTATCTGCCCCTAATAGCCGTCACTAAACCTGGCTGTACGGTTTGTAAACATTAACGTGACCACAGCTCAGCAGACCATGTGGGGGTGGGTAGGGTGGTACTGATAGTGATAGAGAGAAAGAGAGGGGACTGTAAGGAGGCGCTTGCAGCTTGTTTTCTAATGGCTCGCAGAGGAGAATTATATATATAGATTGTTTGCGAATATCCCAAAAAGAATGAACCGGAAAAAAAAGTGTACCTAATATCGTGGTGATGGTTGACGTTTTGCCCGCTCCGTTGTGGCCCAGGATGATCGTGATCTGGTCCTTGTAGAATTCTAGCGTGATGCCAGCGACTGCCACCTCATTGCCGTACATCTGAGAAAACAAAATTCTAGCGTGATGCCACCTCATTACCGTACATCTGAGAAAACAAAATTCTAGCGTGATGCCACCTCACTGCCGTACATCTGAGAAAACAAAATTCTAGCGTGATGCTAGCCACCTCATTGCCGTACATCTGAGAAAACAAAATTCTAGCGTGATGCTAGCCACCTCATTGCCGTACATCTGAGAAAACAAAATTCTAGCGTGATGCTAGCCACCTCATTGCCGTACATCTGAGAAAACAAAATTCTAGCGTGATGCTAGCCACCTCATTGCCGTACATCTGAGAAAACAAAATTCTAGCGTGATGCTAGCCACCTCATTGCCGTACATCTGAGAAAACAAAATTCTAGCGTGATGCTAGCCACCTCATTGCCGTACATCTGAGAAAACAAAATTCTAGCGTGATGCTAGCCACCTCATTGCCGTACATCTGAGAAAACAAAATTCTAGCGTGATGCTAGCCACCTCATTGCCGTACATCTGAGAAAACAAAATTCTAGCGTGATGCTAGCCACCTCATTGCCGTACATCTGAGAAAACAAAATTCTAGCGTGATGCTAGCCACCTCATTGCCGTACATCTGAGAAAACAAAATTCTAGCGTGATGCTAGCCACCTCATTGCCGTACATCTGAGAAAACAAAATTCTAGCGTGATGCTAGCCACCTCATTGCCGTACATCTGAGAAAACAAAATTCTAGCGTGATGCTAGCCACCTCATTGCCGTACATCTGAGAAAACAAAATTCTAGCGTGATGCTAGCCACCTCATTGCCGTACATCTGAGAAAACAAAATTCTAGCGTGATGCTAGCCACCTCATTGCCGTACATCTGAGAAAACAAAATTCTAGCGTGATGCTAGCCACCTCATTGCCGTACATCTGAGAAAACAAAATTCTAGCGTGATGCCACCTCATTGCCGTACATCTGAGAAAACAAAATTCTAGCGTGATGCTAGCCACCTCATTGCCGTACATCTGAGAAAACAAAATTCTAGCGTGATGCTAGCCACCTCATTGCCGTACATCTGAGAAAACAAAATTCTAGCGTGATGCTAGCCACCTCATTGCCGTACATCTGAGAAAACAAAATTCTAGCGTGATGCTAGCCACCTCATTGCCGTACATCTGAGAAAACAAAATTCTAGCGTGATGCTAGCCACCTCATTGCCGTACATCTGAGAAAACAAAATTCTAGCGTGATGCTAGCCACCTCATTGCCGTACATCTGAGAAAACAAAATTCTAGCGTGATGCTAGCCACCTCATTGCCGTACATCTGAGAAAACAAAATTCTAGCGTGATGCTAGCCACCTCATTGCCGTACATCTGAGAAAACAAAATTCTAGCGTGATGCTAGCCACCTCATTGCCGTACATCTGAGAAAACAAAATTCTAGCGTGATGCCACCTCATTGCCGTACAACTGAGAAAACAAAATTCTAGCGTGATGCCACCTCATTGCCGTACAACTGAGAAAACAAAATTCTAGCGTGATGCCACCTCATTGCCGTACATCTGAGAAAACAAAATTCTAGCGTGATGCCACCTCATTGCCGTACATCTGAGAAAACAAAATTCTAGCGTGATGCCACCTCATTGCCGTACATCTGAGAAAACAAAATTCTAGCGTGATGCCACCTCATTGCCGTACATCTGAGAAAACAAAATTCTAGCGTGATGCCACCTCATTGCCGTACATCTGAGAAAACAAAATTCTAGCGTGATGCCACCTCATTGCCGTACATCTGAGAAAACAAAATTCTAGCGTGATGCCACCTCATTGCCGTACATCTGAGAAAACAAAATTCTAGCGTGATGCTAGCCACCTCATTGCCGTACATCTGAGAAAACAAAATTCTAGCGTGATGCTAGCCACCTCATTGCCGTACATCTGAGAAAACAAAATTCTAGCGTGATGCCACCTCATTGCCGTACAACTGAGAAAACAAAATTCTAGCGTGATGCCACCTCATTGCCGTACATCTGAGAAAACAAAATTCTAGCGTGATGCTAGCCACCTCATTGCCGTACATCTGAGAAAACAAAATTCTAGCGTGATGCCACCTCATTGCCGTACATCTGAGAAAACAAAATTCTAGCGTGATGCCACCTCATTGCCGTACAACTGAGAAAACAAAATTCTAGCTTGATGCCACCTCATTGCCGTACATCTGAGAAAACAACGGCAGTTCATCGTCCAGATTTCCTGGCACAATGTTGGTAAGATTTTATTTTCTCTGCAGTCATGGGAAATAACTCATGTATGTTTCGCCTAATTGTAAACTTCTAATTACCTACCGTTGTAACTCATACCGCCTCAATCTACAATGCTAATCGTAAATAATTTTCTAGTGTATTTCCTTTTGTCCATCATAAATTTATAATATGTTACCGCTTCAGGCTTGATGGTACGTATGTTAGGTGAAGTAGAGTTCATCTAGATTACCTTGACAAATAAACGGATTGTGCGATAAGGATCAGATTTGAGTCGTTCAAGTTAGCAATCGTTTGATTTATCAATGATACCGATTTTTTTTAAAAATCAACTGTTAGTTAACAAAGCTATTTGGTGTATTGACTAGCTCCGCAACCGTGTAATACATTAATGCAGTGGTTCTTAATCTCAGTTCGATCGAACCCAATGGTTTCGGTTACTCAGATGTTCGGCAGAGGTAAAGACACACATCTGACTCGAATTATTTGCGATTGTATTATGTCAGTGCGGACGATAGAACAAACTAGCGGCCGCAGCCGATGACAGGATATATACGACATCGCGACTTGGTAAAAGTGTGCCAGAACCTGTCGCCCCTCCTGGGACATAGTCTGCTGACAAAAGCTTTCCAGACATCTCTGTCCTGTGCTAGTCTCTCCAACTGTCCCCAGGTGTATCCTGTCCTGGGCTAGTCTCTCCAACTGTCCCCAAGTGTATCGAATCTTCATAGTGTTCTTCCAGGTCACGTATCAAGGTCTTCCTTGGTTGGCCTCTTTTCTTTTTACTCAGTGGATTCCAGGTGAGGGCCTGTCGTGTTATGCTGGATACAGGCTTCCTGAGTTTGTGACCAATCGATCTCCATTTTATCTGTAGGATCTCTTCTTCAGCTCATAGTTGATTTGTCCGTTACCATAGTACCTCATTTCTGATGGTTTTAGGCCAGCGTATTCGAAGGATCTTTCTGAGGCACACGTTTATAAATTATTTTATTTTCTTGTTGTTGACAGCTATTCTCCATGTCTCAACCCTGACGAACACCAGAGTGCACTCAAGATATACCAGCAGCTGAAAGTGATCTCCCTATACCAGAGTGTACGCAAGATATACCAGCAGCTAAAAGTGATCTCCCAATAGACTGTAACCCACCTTCAAAAGACGAGATACACAAACCTATGCAGCAACTGAAGTGATCTTCCTATAGACTGTAACCCACCTTCAAAAGACGAGATACACAAACTCATGAAATAGCTGAAAGCGATCTCCCAATAGACTGTAACCCACCTTCAAAAGACGAGATACACAAACCTATGCAGCACCTGAAAGCGATCTCCCTATAAACTGTAACCCACCTTCAACAGACGAGATACACAAAAGAGGAGATACACAAACCTATGCAGCAACTAAAATGATCTTCCTGTAGACTGTAACCCACCTTCAAAAGACGAGATACACAAACCTATGCAGCAACTGAAGTGATCTTCCTATAGACTGTAACCCACCTTCAAAAGACAAGATACATAAAGCAATGCACAGGCTGAAAGTTATCTCCCAATAGACTGTAACCCACCTTCAACAGACGAGGTACATTAAGCTATGCAGCAACTGAAGTGATCTTCCTATAGACTGTAACCCACCTTCAAAAGACGAGATACACAAACCCATGCAGCAACTGAACCCTCACCTTAACCAAGTCGTATATCGCCACCCCTGCGTCCTCGTTCCCCGCTGGTTGCTCAAAGTACGTTTCGTCTTGTTTGGAAAACCCAGCGATTGTCTGTTTTCTTTCATTCTGAGCAACAACAAAAAAATGTTTTACCACATCTCTATAACAGAGTTTCTTCCAGGCATCTCATCGGGGGGGGGGGGGGGACAAAGTTCCCCCCCCCTCCTGAAAAAATTCTACCGCCCCCCCCCCCCCCCCGAACGAAATGAAATTTATATAATTTATATAGAAAATATATACTTTTAACAGTGTCCGCCCCCCCTCCCCGAAGAAAGTCTACCGCCCCCCCCCCCTCCCGAAAAAATTCTACCGCCCCCCCACCCCCCGAACGAAATGAAATTTATATAATTTATATAGAAAATATATACTTTTAACAGTGTCCGCCCCCCCCCCCTCTCCCCAAAGAAAGTCTACCGCCCCCCCCCCCCCCAAAAAAAAAATTTCAAGTGCCCCCCGGGGAAAAAAGTCTGGAAGAAACACTACTCTATATACGTCAACATTCAATTCTTTACAATTGTCTATGCAATCTGCACAAATTTTCATTCCATCTTTGAGTACTTAGCGAAGTAATGTACACTAAACTCGATGTATAATTTCTCCTTACTTACATTAATATCAAACCAATGACGTCAGAATCTCGGGCGTCAGTCGGGACTCTCTCTGAGAACGTTACCCCAACCTCCGCCCCCCTCAACAATATAGCATTTTCGGTTTGGTGTCACCCCAATTCTTACTACTTTATCAATTTTTTACTTTTAACTGACTAGAACATTGTTTTGGTAGTCTATTGTAAGATTTTGTATTTGATGTCCACCCGAATGTCAATGTTTTGACGTAGGACATTGTATAAATCTGTGCACTGAAAATCACACAACATTCATGCGGTTAATTAACTGACTAAAACTCTCTAATTAAATCCTAGTATCAAATTGATAATTAATCTCGTTTTAAACCTCGTCATCTAATTAACCTCATAATTTTAATCTCGTAACTAAACCTTTTAAAAATACTAAAGACGGTTTATTTTTTTAAACTCACTATGGGAACTAAAGTTTCTTCCCGGCATCTCTTCGTTGCGGCTGAGCCCCCCCCCCCCCCCAAAGAAACTCTAATGCCCTTCCCCTCCCCCCCCCCAACAAAAAGGAATTTATAATGATAATATATACTTTTAACAGTGTACGCCCCCCCCCCCCCCGGAAATTTTAGTCTGCCCCCCCCCTAAAATTTCTAGAGCCCCCCCCTTCTCCCCGGAGAAAAAACTGTCTGGCAGAAACACTGAAGAGGACACATTGATTTACATAATAAAAAACAATCATCGAAAAAAAAATCACGAATCACTCTCTGGGACTATTTAAAAACAGCTTGGCTACCTTCCTTGGGGATAAGTTTTCAAATTTCGTCTGTTCGCTGTTGATAATTTTCTCAATGATCCACAAGAGAAGACAGTTGAAGAAACTGTTTAAAACCATGTACGCCGTCCCTTCCATGAATTTGGTGTTGTAGGTCGATGTTCGGTGACCTTTATCCCAGCTGTTCACTGCAGAAAATTAGAACCTACATACAAACATATACACACATATGTTCGTATATATACACACACACTATATATATATATATATATATATATATATATATATATATATATATATGTGTATATATATATATATATATATATATATATATATATATATATATATATATATATATATATATATATATATACATATATATTTATATATATATAGGCCTATATATATATATATACACACACACACATATATATGGATATAAATTATATATATATATATATATATATATATATATATATATATATATATATATATATATATATATATATATATATATATGATTCCATGAAGAGTGATCTCATGACAAAAGATCTGAGACAAATATCTCAAGGATAAATAATGATTTTACGGACAAAATATTTCAGAGACAGATAATATCTGGACAAAATCTATCAGGACAACAGATATCAAAGACATATCTCAGAACACAATATATCAATGCAAAATGCCAATAGTATCTCTGCAATATTTTTTTTAAACTAGAAAAATGCATAGTTTTGGCATATTACTCTAAATATTTTAGTAACATTTTAAAATTGTTATTAGTAGTATCAAATATACATGTCCTTCGGTTACTTTCATGGCTCTGACTAATGTAAAACGTGAGAAGATACTTACTTGCATATTCTTTGCCGTAGAGACTGAGAGTGCAGAGGTTTATACCGAAAGAGAACATGGTCGGTCCCAGGATGTAGAAGAGGTAGCTGTTGTTGCCAACTACATACAGGCTGGCCATGTAGTTGAGAATACCATAAGAGAAAATGGTGTAGACAGCAGTGAATCTAGCTGTAAGCAAACGTAAAGCGTGTACATAACTGTAAGCGAAAGTGTGTAAATAGCCGTGAAACCAGCTGTAAGAAAACGATAAGGGTGTACATAGCCGTAAATCTAGTTGTAAGCAAAACTAGTGTGTACATATCTGAAAGCAAAAGTGTGTACAAAGCAGAGAATCCAGCTGTAAGAAAACGATAAGTGTGTACATAGCCGTAAATCTAGTTTTAAGCAAAACGAGTGTAAGTACATAGCTGAAAGCAAAAGTGTGTACATAGCCGTAAATGAAGTTGTAAGCAAAACTAGTGTGTACATAGCTGAAAGCAAAAGTGTGTACATAGCCGTGAATCTAACTGTAACTAAATGTAAATTGCATTGAATTGTAAGCAAATGTGTGTAAATATTTGTGCTTCTAGCTGTAAGCAAAAGTGTTTAATTAACCGTGCATTTAGCTTTAAAGAAAATTGTGTAAATAGCAGTAAATCTAGCTCTAATCTTCATTAAAATACCCCTATCATTACCGTCATTTAGGAGACTGGACAACACAAAGGCGAAGGTCACGTTGTCAATGGCCATGACGACCAGCCAGATAAAGAGGAACATCTGGTTCATATTGAAGAGTGGACCATGGCCAAAGTTCACCGTCCAGACGAAGGATGCAATGAGGGAAATGATCGTACCTACGAGAAGTCGAGCTAAAAACCAGGAGGTCCAGTACACGAATTGACCAACTCCAAGAATCTTTAAAGTTTCCTGCAAACATAGATTAATTGACGCTTTAATGTAAATGTTAACTATTTTAGAAATATTACTTGGTGAAGATTATTATGTCTGCATGATAGTTCTATAGAAAGCAACCTTTGCAAAATGAACCAAACGTAAGAGCCCCGAGAACCCGACCTCATTGCATGACGTCAAAATAAGAGCCCAATGACCTCTTCTAAATGTCAAAATTAGAGTTTTGAAGAACTAACAAAAGTAAATGA
The DNA here is from genome assembly GCF_028476545.2 of Physella acuta. NCBI lineage: Eukaryota > Metazoa > Mollusca > Gastropoda > Physidae > Physella > Physella acuta. The sequence continues at coordinate 67,226 of NW_026732087.1, forward strand.
CGTCAAAATAAGAGCCAAGTGACCTCTTCTAAATGTCAAAATTAGAGTTTTGAAGAACTAACAAAAGTAAATGACCTCAAAATAAGAGCCCAGTGACCTCTTCTAAATGTCAAAATTAGAGTTTTGAAGAACTAACAAAAGTAAATGACCTCAAAATAAGAGCCCAGTGACCTCTTCTAAATGTCGTCAAAATTAGAGTTTTGAAGAACTAACAAAAGTAAATGACGTCAATATAAGAGCCCAGTGACCTCAACTAAATGACGTCAAAATTAGAGTTTTGAAGAACCAACAAAAGTAAAAAATGAAGTCAACATAAGAGCTCTAGAGAACACACCTCAGTAAATGACGTCCAACCTCTCGAAATGACGTCAAAATGATAGCCCTAGAGAACCCACCTCTTGAAATGACATGAGAGTTCTAGAGAATCCCGACCAGAGTTTGTTCCAGGCGTCTCTTCGGGATGGGGGGGCTAAGGCCCCCACCCCCGAAGATTTCAAGCGCCCCCCCCCCCCCCCGAAGAAAAAAGTCTGGAAGAAACACTGATCCCGACTCAGCCAATAACAACTACATGAGAGCCATATCTCTGTGACATTAAGAGCCCCAATCTCAGCACAGAAGGACCAACTTTACCTTGATCCTCGAGACTTTCTCCTCTACAACCAACAATGTGGTGAAGAGAGTGAGCCAAATGTAGATGCAGGGCATGTATTTGCTCATCATCTCCAGGGAATCCAACTTCATGTGGTGCCCTGTCTCCTGCTGAGGCATCAGCTGGGTGCTGATGGCGATGTTGGGGTTGAAGGTCAATGTCGGGTTCTGTCTCTTCCAGTAGGTCAGGAACATCTGGGTCACGGTCAGTTGGGCTGTGGTCAGACTGGTGTTTGTGTAATCTGTAGAACACAAGGGTGGAATTAGTGTTGACCAAACTGTAAGTTGACCACTGGTCTGGCTGGTGTTTATGTAATCTGTAGAACACAAGGGTGGAATTAATGTTGACCAAACTGTAAGTTGACCACTGGTCAGGCTGGTGTTTGTGTAATCTGTAGAGCACAAGGGTGGAATTAATGTTGACCAAACTGTAAGTTGACCACTGGTCTGGCTGGTGTTTATGTAATCTGTAGAACACAGGGTTGGGTGTTAAAGTTGACCACTGGTCAGGTGGTGTTTGTGTAATCTGTAGAACACAGGGGTGGGATTAATGTTGACCAAACTGTAAGTTGACCACTGGTCAGGCTGGTGTTTGTGTAATCTGTAGAACACATGGGTGGGAGTTAAAGTTGACCAAAGTGTAAGTTGACCGCTGGTCAGGCTGGTGTTTGTGTAATCTGTAGAACACATGGTTGGGAGTTAAAGTTGACCACTGGTCAGGTGGTGTTTGTGTAATCTGTAGAACACATGGGTGGAATTAATGTTGACTAAACTGTAAGTTGACCACTGGTCAGTCTGGTGTTTGTGTAATCTGGAAAATAGAAGGCTGGGGGTTAAAGTTGACCAAATTGTAAGTTCAGACTTGTGTTTGTGTAATCTGTAGAACACAAGAATGGGAGTTAGAGTTGACCAAAGTGTAAATTGACCACTGGTCAGACTGGTGTTTGTGTAATTTATTCAATAGACTGTTGTTTGTGTAAGTTGTACATTACAAGGGTATGAGTTAAAGTTGATTGAAATAGGGTTGACCTGCAGTAAGGTTGCTGTTTGTGTAATCTTTGCAATACAAGGATGGTAATCTTTGTTCAAAAGATTAACTGTTCAATAGATACAACAAACACCTAAAACGATGTAGGTTAGCACACATTTAAAAAACATGCAACGTACAATATCTAAATATGTTCTTCTACTAGATACTACACCTGTCTGCGGAAATCGCCGTCGGAACATACCGTAATTATCTCCGGAAACCTGTGTCGTTGGCACGGCATCATTGACGACCACTCGGAACTTGAGTTGCCGTGGGACAGCGTCAACTGCCCCCTGGGTCGGGTCAAATATGACAGCGTGAAACTCAGAGCTCCTCTTCGAGGAGGAAGCTTCTCCAAAGCCCAGCTGCTCTTTGAAGTCGTGGAGGTGTGAGATGCCAAGTAGATGCTGGGGGTCTGATCAGATAAAAATACATTACATGCAGTGTTTCTTCCGGACTTTTTTCTCCGGGGGGAGGGGGGGGGGGTGAAATTTCCGGGGATGGGGGGGGGGGGCGGTCTACTTTTTTCGGGGGGGCGGACACTAGTAAAAGTTTACGTTATCCTCTTCACCAGATCATTCAGGGATAAATAAAGGATAAGTGAGGATTAGATTTAGCGTTAGGATAGGGTTAGGATGAGGGTTAATGTAAGGTATAATATGTATACGAAAATGGGAGGGGGTAATTGGAAAGAAGGGGATGGAGTGGTCTAGCGGTAGAGAGCTGAACTGCTAACCCGTATGTCTCGAGTTCGAATCCGGGTTCAAATCAGTAGACCGTCCGTGAGTCCACCCAACTCTGATGGGTACCTAACTCACGTTAGGGAAAGTAAAGGCGGCTGGTATAGTGCTGACCACACTATCTCTTCATATGCCGAGGTCACAGAAACAAGTGAAATTCACTTGCCCTTTAGACCGTCAGGTTTGAATGGGAAACTTTTTCTTTTTTTAATTAGAAAGAAGGAGGTCATGGATCCGCATTTAATGCCGGTGGGAATACAACAGAGAAGGTATAGTCAGGTTAGTGTCACCTGTCTATCGTTTATCTATTCTTTAATGTCGTCACACGCAAAAAAAACTGTCCACAAAACATTACAAAGCGAAGTTTTATTAGTTTAAAAAAACAGATTAGAATGATCTTTTAGTAAATAGACTTTCCGAAGAGCCTGGTATGTCGGACTCCCAAATCCCCTACATTATAGCGTGGGGGAGGTGAGGTGCAAGACTGCCGGGAACCAAAAGGGATCTGCTCTCGACCCTAACCAGATATTTTGACTTTAAGCTGCGGCCTTCACGTGGCTTCGGAAGAGTGCCATTAGTCGGACCAAGCTCATGACCCCCCCTAGTGGGTGCGGATTGGCTAGTGGTAGCCAACAGCAGCTAGAGGTTTGTGATCTGGCCGAATGCCCCCCACGATCAAGCTGGGTACCAGGCGGTAGGACGACGTCCTGCGTCTGGTGGGTGGGGAAGGAAAGCCCGGTGAGAACCGACGGAGAAGCGACCGATGTGTAGCGATCTAATCGACACTAAACGACTTGCTACTACCACCATGTGTCGGAGTCTGCTACACTGAGGCCTGCCTGTTTAATGGAAGTCAACCTTCTGAGCCGGTTTCCGTATAGAGAGAGAGAGAGAGAGAGAGAGAGAGAGAGAGAGAGAGAGAGAGAATAGACTATTCTACCTGTATGCCAGGCGTTTACCCCTTTTCCTATTTTAAAAAATAATTTTTTAGACTTGGCAGGGTTAATCAGTTGAAATAAAGTGAACTTTGCTTTTTAGTTTTAGTAATCACAATAACCTTTAAAAGGATGATTTTAAAGGATGATTTGTGATAAAGAATGTTTTTATTGGGGTTTTCATAGATTAAGTTGCGGAGCATACATTTAAAACAAACAACTAAAAATCCACAATTTTTTTGGTCATTGCTTCATACGTACGTGTTTGTCGGTCGTTCCCTTCTTGCAAGAGAGTTCTAAAGCCAGCTGTATCAGGCATGAAGGCTATGGTATTCTTCCGGGCTAGTGGGTTGAGTACATTGCGTCTGGCAGAGAACTCAACATCAGGGGTGGAGATATTGAACATGACGAACAGCGAGATGGTAAAAATTGAGACCGCTGGTGGGAAATATAGAGTATCAGATGGTTGGTGGGAAATATAGAGTATTAGATGGTTGGTGGGAAATATAGGGTATTAAATGGTTTTTGGGAAATATGGTAGTTTTAGTTGGTGGGAAATATAGTGTATTAGATAGCTGGTGGGAAATATAGTGTATCAGATGGTTGGTTAGAAATATACGGTATTAAATGGTTGGTGGGAAATACAGGGTATTTAATGGTTGGTGGGAAATACATGGTTGGAAATATAGGGTATCAGATCGTTGGTAAAAAATATAGAGTATTAAATGGTTGGTGGGAAATATTGTAGTTTAGTTGGTGGGAAATATAGGGTATTTGTGATGACGCTAGTTTAGGTCTATTTTCATTACCCCCACTCACACATGTGAGTGTTGTTGTTTATTGACCCTAACAGTATTAGATAGCTGGTGGGAAATATAGGGTGTTAGATGGTTGGTGGGAAATATAGGGTGTTAGGTGGTTTCTGGGAAATAGAGGGTGTTAGATGGTTGGTGGGAAATATAGGGTGTTAGATGGTTGGTGGGAAATATAGGGTGTTAGATGGTTGTTGGGAAATATAGGGTGTTAGATGGTTGGTGGGAAATATAGGGTGTTAGATGGTTGGTGGGAAATATAGGGTGTTAGGTGGTTGGTGGGAAATATAGGGTGTTAGGTGGTTGGTGGGAAATATAGGGTGTTAGATGGTTGGTGGGAAATATAGGGTGTTAGATGGTTGGTGGGAAATATAGAGTGTTAGATGGTTGGTGGGAAATATAGGGTGTTAGATGGTTGTTGGGAAATATAGGGTGTTAGATGGTTGGTGGGAAATATAGCGTGTTAGATGGTTGGTGGGAAATATAGGGTGTTAGATGGTTGGTGGGAAATATAGGGTGTTAGATGGTTGGTGGGAAATATAGGGTGTTTGATGGTTGGTGGGAAATATAGGGTGTTAGATGGTTGGTGGGAAATATAGGGTGTTAGATGGTTGGTGGGAAATATAGGGTGTTAGATGGTTGGTGGGAAATATATATATGTATATATATATATATATATATATATATATATATATATATATATATATATATATATATATATATATATATATATATATATATATATATATATATGATGTTGATGGGAAATATGGTACATAATGTAGTTGGTGGGAAATGTGGTAGGTGATGTAGTTGGTAGCAAACAATATGGTAGATGATGTAGCTGGTTCGAAATACGGTAGATGATGTAGTTGATATGAAATACGGTTGATGATGTAGTTGATATGAAATATGGTAGATGATGTAGCTGGTGGAAAATACGGTAGATGATGTAGTTGATATGAAATATGGTAGATGATGTAGTTGATATGAAATATGGTAGATGATGTAGATGGTGGGAAATACGGTAGATGATGTAGTTGATATGAAATACGGTAGATGATGTAGATGGTGGGAAATACTGTAGATGATGTAGATGGTGGTATTTAGCTTGTAGGAAATTAAACAAATGAGGTCGCTGGCACGAAAAACATTGTATTAGACAGCCGCGGTAAAGCCAAATGTTTAAGAAAACTGATGTGAAATGTGGTATATGAGATAGTTGTTGAGAAATACGATTTATGAGAAGGCTGGTTGGGAATACAATATATGAAATATCTGGCATTACACAATCTTAGATTACTGGTGGGAAATACAAAAACGTTGCTATCTAGTAGGCAAAGACAATGTAATTATCTTTAGTCAAAGCAGAAGATGGGGGTTGAAACCATTGTTTTCGTGAAATACACGTTTACTCTTGTAATGCCCCTAGAGGCGTAGCGACCCTTCCCGACACCCGGGGACAAACTTTCCATTTGGCGCAATTTCGATTTCCACCCCCCCCCCCCCCCCTCAAACTTTCCATTAGCACCCTCCCCCATATATTTTTTATATTTATAAAGCAAACATGCAGCTAAAATAATATTTTAATTTCCTTTTCCAACTCATTTTGGCGCCCCCTTAGGTCGGCGCCCGGGGAAATATGTACCCCCTGCACCCTTTCGATACGCCTCTGAATGCCCCATATTAGAATTGGTATATGTATTGTCTGCAAACAGTAGTTTACAACTCAGCTGACTCACCGATTTCTAGCAGAATCAAACAGTAGTTTATAACTCAGCTGACTCACCGATTTCTAGAGGATCAAACAGTAGTTTATAACTCAGCTGACTCACCGATTTCTAGCAGAATCAAACAGTTGTTTATAACTCAGCTGACTCACCGATTTCTAGCAGAATCAAACAGTAGTTTATAACTCAGCTGACTCACCGATTTCTAGCAGAATCAAACAGTTGTTTATAACTCAGCTGACTCACCGATTTCTAGCAGAATCAAACAGTAGTTTATAACTCAGCTGACTCACCGATTTCTAGCAGAATCAAACAGTAGTTTATAACTCAGCTGACTCACCGATTTCTAGCAGAATCAAACAGTAGTTTATAACTCAGCTGACTCACCGATTTCTAGCAGAATCAAACAGTAGTTTATAACTCAGCTGACTCACCGATTTCTAGAGGATCAAACAGTAGTTTATAACTCAGCTGACTCACCGATTTCTAGCAGAATCAAACAGTTGTTTATAACTCAGCTGACTCACCGATTTCTAGCAGAATCAAACAGTAGTTTATAACTCAGCTGACTCACCGATTTCTAGCAGAATCAAACAGTTGTTTATAACTCAGCTGACTCACCGATTTCTAGCAGAATCAAACAGTAGTTTATAACTCAGCTGACTCACCGATTTCTAGCAGAATCAAACAGTAGTTTATAACTCAGCTGACTCACCGATTTCTAGCAGAATCACACAGTAGTTTATAACTCAGCTGACTCACCGATTTCTAGCAGAATCAAACAGTAGTTTATAACTCAGCTGACTCACCGATTTCTAGCAGAATCAAACAGTAGTTTATAACTCAGCTGACTCACCGATTTCTAGCAGAATCAAACAGTAGTTTATAACTCAGCTGACTCACCGATTTCTAGCAGAATCAAACAGTTGTTTATAACTCAGCTGACTCACCGATTTCTAGCAGAATCAAACAGTTGTTTATAACTCAGCTGACTCACCGATTTCTAGCAGAATCAAACAGTAGTTTATAACTCAGCTGACTCACCGATTTCTAGCAGAATCAAACAGTTGTTTATAACTCAGCTGACTCACCGATTTCTAGCAGAATCAAACAGTAGTTTATAACTCAGCTGACTCACCGATTTCTAGCAGAATCAAACAGTAGTTTATAACTCAGCTGACTCACCGATTTCTAGCAGAATCAAACAGTTGTTTATAACTCAGCTGACTCACCGATTTCTAGAGGATCAAACAGTTGTTTATAACTCAGCTGACTCACCGATTTCTAGCAGAATCAAACAGTAGTTTATAACTCAGCTGACTCACCGATTTCTAGCAGAATCAAACAGTAGTTTATAACTCAGCTGACTCACCGATTTCTAGCAGAATCATGGCCTTTGACCTCTGAATAAGCTTGGCATTTTTGTACATCAGGGCACTGAACTGTGACCTCAGCTCGACGGCGTCGGGCATGATGGGTGCGTGACGTCAGCTTCCGGTTTCTTTAGTAGTCTGAGGGCAGTACTTGGATTTATTTCGGAGACAAAATTGTAGGGGTAATGGGTAAAACAGTTGGTATCGATAACCATAGTTCTCTATAAGGCTAATCTCAATTTCAGCTTACTTTAAAATAGGACTTTCATTAGCATCATCCACCAATATATATATATATATATATATATATATATATATATATATATATATATATATATATATATATATAACCAGCATCATATATAAACAATTATACAACAATATTTACTTGCCCTCATCCACCATCCTACTGATATAGCCCACATACTGTCAAATGTTATTCATATACTTTTATCAACAAAAATACATCCGGACTCTACCCAGGTAAAAACAAATTATTCATGTGTACACTTTACGCTGAACTGATTCCGATGAATGCGTGAGTATAATCTCAATTATACAAAACTGTGTTTGGATATATTTAGTAAAGTGGAGTTTATGTTTGTTTCATAAATTAACATATGGAATCTATTAAAATCTAGACATTTCTTACCTTGTACCTTAAACTTAAACAGAAACATATCTACACTGTTTATTCAACTAGGTGTCATCACTATACTATTTTAGTCTCATTCTTGGCATATCCATAGAAACAATATGGCAAGCTTTAAACTTCACATTGTGTGCAGCTTTTGTCTAGTATCTTTTGTATCAGTCAATACACTGGGAATTACATGGTTTTCTAACACTTCACAAATACATTCTGAGCTATATCAATTTTGGTAATCATATTGACGTAGTTTTTCTTCTTTTTGTTTAGATACAAAACAGAAGTTACTTCCGTTCCAGAGTGGTTTACATAAACGAGAAAAGATAAATTGGGAATACCCGATCTTGGAGCGCAATATTCAGCATATTACTTAATCATCGTTACTCCCTGTGGAGTATAGGGTAGCAACGAATCTCCGCCATTCCACTCTGTCTTGGGCGAGCCACTTCAGTTCATGCCAGGTCTTGCCAGTAGCCTTGGCTTCTTCTTTTATCTCTCTCCTCTATGTACCCAGTGGTCTTCCTCTATTTCGTTTTCCAGGTAAACTCCATTTTAGCGCTATGTTCGGTAGTCTTCATGACATGACTCAGTCATATGTATTCGGCATAGTATGGTACGTTTATTCCTAGAGCCGATTATTTAACACAACTAAGTAGTTAGTGTCAACATGTCAAATATATGACCCGTTGACTCTATCTCCAGCCTGTTTTTCTTTCTGAATGTGCTTCCACAGCCTTAGTCAACCCTAGTAAAACCTGAAAGGCAACTTTTTGTTTTGGAAAAATCTCTCTTAGATGGGTTGATGTCGTCCCCCCCCCCCCCCCAAACGAAATTGAATTTAGATAGAACATATATACTCTTAACAGTGTCCGACCCCCCCCCCCTGAAATTTTACTCTGCCCCCCTCCCCTTCACCCCCCCCCCCCACCCCCCGAAAATTTCAAGTCTGGAAGAAACACTGACAACAATTGTCACCATGCTATCTTGACTGGACCGTAAACATTTCGACAAACTGTGTAAAATCTTCTAAAATTGATTATTTTATTGAAATCTAAATTATTTCCTCTATGTCAAACAAACTTTTTTTTAAAAATCATATTTATTTTTCTACTTTTATTTGTGCTGGGTTGTAGCCTTGCTAAAATATATTGTTTCGTCCAACCTTGACTATAGTTTAACAATGGTCTAAACTATTACCTATAGTTAGAGTATCGTTTCCCTCAATTTATATGTGTGCGTGTCTGTGTGATAGAGAGCGGCTACCACACAAAGAGACAGAGAAATGGCCAGTATCTAATAACAGAGATCTCATATACACTAGAAACCTGCTCGTTAAAAGATTTAACAAAACATTGTACTTTTGCCTGGTAAGCTGTCCAGCTAGGAACTTATTGAAGCTTCCATTTTGATATTAAACAATTAATTAAATTACAGAATAAAAACGGTTTTTACAAGCTTTTATTTAACTTGCTTCCTCTGTCTGTCTGTTGACGGTCTGTCTGTCTATCTGTCTATAAAGAATATAATTTATTTCCTACTTTTTAGGACATTATAACATAAAAGCTTTCTATTGAAACGTTTTCTGTGAATTTTTATCATCATTAGACCGTTCGTGCCTTAGAAACGCGGGGCAGACAAAGCAGAGTTTTCCTGTTTTAATAAATAATAATCATTAAAAAAGTTTTAAAAAACCCACGTTTTCTGATTGAACTAAAAAGTAGAAAATAAATGCTATAGGCCCTACATCACAATAATGCAAGCGATCACTCTACTATAAGCGATGAAAAACGTGGGGCGCCGAAGTAAAAGTTATATTACTATTGATTAGATAATACTATTGACTTTTATTAGGGAGCTTGTAGAGAGTCAACAGTATTAGAAACTGTAAGAAAATCACGGCGCCCCACGTTTTTGCTCGCTTATAGTAGAGTGATCGCTTGCATTATTGTGATGTAGGGCCTATAGCATTTATTTTCTACTTTTTAGTTCAATCAGAAAACGTGGGTTTTTTAAAACTTTTTTAATGATTATTATTTTCTACTTTTTAGTCTTTGTCTGTTTGTTTGCATTAAAATCTTGCTATCGATTTTATCTTTTCACTTTTTTTGGGTAAACGAAGACAACTCGTAAAAAGACAACTCGTAAAAAGACAACTCGTAAAAAGACAACTCGTAAAAAGACAACTCGTAAAAAGACAACTCGTAAAAAACACGTTGTTTGAATACGTTACTGACTAGAACACATAGATTTGAACCCGTGTCGAGTGGGATAGCAATCGTGTGCCCAACCACTCGACCATATCGTCTCCCCCAAACTGGCCTACCTCCTGTAAGTTTAAACTCGGTTCAAGCTAAATTCTCTGCCCCTAAGCCTGTGGCGACATGTGATCGTTCGCTTCACTGCGCGCGAGGTACGCGTCGCTGGTTTTTTTTGTAATGGCTAGCAGAGGAGAATTATATATATAGATTATATAGCGGTCTAAAATGCTCAATAAAATGTTTCCATTGATCAATTTAGTAATAATAACAATTGAATATTCAATGGTCATCCAAAAGAAAGCTTCCCTGAAAATTTCAGCGCGCTAGCTAACTGGGAAGTGCCAGAAATTTCGATCGCAAGATTGGATTGGAAAGACAAACAAATAAATAAATAAACACACAGAGAAAGCAAGTTAAAGAAAACGTGGGAAAATCGGCATGCAAGGGGATAGTGTAGTCAGAAATATGCCCAGCCGCCTTTCTTTTCCTAACGTGAGTCAGGTACCAATTAGAGTTGAGTGGACTCTGGGACGTCCTTCAGACTTGAGCGTGGGATCCGAACTCGAGACTTACGGCATAGAAGTCGTAAACTCTACAATCCGACCACATCAACAGCCAAGTTAACACGGTGAAATAAAGTATAATTCTAAGGATTAGCATTTGTAAGCGACTTACACCATTGTATTTAAGGTAATATAAATGATTTTAATGAGCTTATAATTTTAAAAGATGGATGTGATGTGTGTATACTCAGAGGCGTAGCGGGGGGGGGCGGGGGTGTGGACCGCACCGGGTGACAACATTAAGGGGGGGGGGGGGGATGACACCAACGCAAAAAATAGTAAAATATATAGAGAAAAATTTGAGGGGGGGGGTTGTGCAAAACGAAATTTTGAGGGGGTAGGTGCATATCGAAAGTTTGACGGGGGGGGGGGTTGCAAATCGAGAATTGAAAGTTTGTCCCCTTGAAGAGTCGCTACTCCTCTGGGGGGGGGGGGGGGGGGGTGACACCATTAAGTGCCGCACCGGGTGACACCCAACCTCGCTACGCCACTGTGTATACCCATTCCTTTGTACGGTCAGCAGATGAAAGTATAGCTACACATTTACGTAACTGATACATTATCAGGCTGTTTTCTTTGATACTATACTTCAAAAACTACAGCCGTGTTAGTTATATAGAAAATGTGTTGTACATTCGTTATTCGATACTTGTTAGGTGTTATCACTTTACATAGGTCATCGTTAACTGTAACTTTAGCTTTGACGCGTGACCCAAGAAGCGGATTGAGTTCAGCTAAATGGTTATATATACCCAGGTATTACTTAGTCAATTTACTCACCTCGACGCTAAAACATTTGTTTCAGAATAATTTACAAAAGGTAATTTAAAAATATTATTTTTTTAATGCAGACTATGCAAATATATAGCCTTGAGTAACTAATTTTATGATAATCTTTAACTGATGTACTAGCGGTGTTTATAATTTATATATTTTTATTAATGTTTAAGTTGGCTTGTTCTACTTACTCAAAGCAGTTACATGTACTAGGTATTTTTATTTCATTTTACATATTAACAGGCCGTATTAAGTTTAGTATATGTAATGATACACCATTAAAGTGCATGCTTAATTGCAGTGTTTCTTCCAGATTTTTTTCTCGGGGGGGGGGGGGGCACTTGAAATCTTCGGGGGGGCGGTAAACTTTCTTCGGGGGGGGGGGGGGCGGACACTGTTAAAAGTATATATTTTCTATATAAATGATATAAATTTCATTTCGTTCGGGGGGGGGGGGGGGGGGCGGTAAAAATTTTTCGCCCCCCCCCGAAGAGATGCCTGGAAGAAACTCTGCTTAATTGTAACTCACATTATAATTGCTTGATGGAATATTCAGTTGCCGTGTTGAGAGTTTGTAAGATACTCCAGGCTACAGTAATTTTTAGCGCAATTTCCATTCTGGAGAATTGCGTTTATTAACTCGTCATTTCTGGGAATGGATGGATGAATGAATGGATGAATGAATGTATGGATGTATGAATGTGTGTCCGCAGCTTTAAGTCGTATCTCCTCCTCAACAAAGCAATATCGATGACTAGTTCCAAAAGCAATTATGTTAAGCAAGTTACGAGGATGAGCATAGGTCATAAAAATTCCGGGTTTCTTTCATGTATTTCCCGGAAAAGCCAAAAAACCTCGAAAAAATAAAATGCAGTTTTTGGCCCCTATCTCGGCAACCAGACCACTTAGCGACTTGAAAAATGTACCAATCGATTCATGCCATAATTTAGAACAATATTGCCGAAGAAAGTTTTCAAAAATATCCTTTCGTTCGGTCACAAACATTTTTTTTAATTAATTAAAATTTGAACCGATTTAGTAGGCATTTTTTTCCAACCACACCACACGCGTCATCACGTTCAATAGCTGCGCCATCACGTTCAATGGCTGCGTCATCACGTTCAGTAGCTAGGCGCGCAATGGTTTTAGTCATGTAACTCTATTGTAAATAAAACATGTAAAATACTGAATTTTTTTTTAATAAAAAACGTTTTAATAACTAACCAATGGTTTTACTAACCCTGCTCTTGATTTACGCTACGACAGAGCTATTTTTAGATAACATAAGGAAATTGCGCTTAAATTGTCACAAGACTTTTTAATTACCTTGTTTATGAGTAGTTGGCGTAAATTTGAAGTGGCTTAGCTGTCCGCGAATTATCTTTTGAACAAAACACATTTTTGGTCAAAGCTAAACTGCGATAGATGAACTTATTTCATATTCGTGATAATTCACGAAGTAATCTTTTCTTAAACAAATAAGTTAGTATAACAAAGTATATTTTAAGTCCTGAGTGGTTTGAGGGCTTATGCTATAGAGTAATTTTCTTTCCAAATTGATTGTGGGCCTATCAATGCACCAAGCCTCTTATACGTTCCCAAACTCTGTCCAGGTACTTATTAGAACTGGGTGAACTAAGGTGCGTACTACAACACGTAGACGTATACAAAATACAAACTCACACATTTTGATATAGCAACGTGGTTACTTGCAAAGAAAACTATGGACTGGAAACCACAGGGAAAAGGAAAGTAGGTTGGCCAAGGAGATCATGGAGAAGAAATGTAGAGGAAGTGGCCAAGACCGCTAGGATCACGTGGGCACAGATAAATGGAACAGCCCAAAGCCGAGTCGGGTGGAGAGGTGTAACTGCAGCCCTTTGTTCCCCAGGGACCACAAAGGAAAAAATTATAAATGATGAACGTGGTTTCTAACCCTCCACCACGCGGTTCCGTAGCGTGTTAGTAAACGAATAAATACAATTGTAAGCAGACTGGTTTGTTTTAGTAAATAGGGTAATGTGGAAAACTCAAAACCTAAAATGAGTACGAACATCAATTGTAACATTCTCTCTCTGCATATCTGACAAACATAAATCATACGACCACTTTCGATTTCAGAGACTATCAGTTACCATGGCAACAAGACTCGGATTCGCTGTACTGGCCCTTCTAGTGCTGGCATCTCTTCCTCAAGATTCCGAGGCGGGGCTGATCAGAACGTGTTTTGACACCCTAGCGACCTGCAACGCGTAAGTTGGTCGACCTAATTATTTCATAATGATCCTTTTAAAAAAAAAATAACTTTTTAGATTACTAATTACAATTAATATTTAAACGCAAAATACAAAAATGAAAATACAAAATTGGTAATATATTTAAAATTAATAAATTAAAAATACAACTAGGTAAACGACATACATAAACAATGTCCCTCAGATGTCATGTCCTACAGACACGATACACTAAGAACTCTTTTAGTGCAAGCACATTTTCTTACTGACACATTACCCTACACACATAATGTCCTACATATATAATATCCTATAGACATATTGTCCTACAGACACAATATCCTAAACACATAGTGTCTTAAAGACTGGATACACTAAGGACACTTCTCGTTCAAACACAATATCCTACAGTCTCACTATCATACACACATGTTCTAGAGATATAATGTCCTATAGACAAAATGTCCTAAAGATATAATGTCCTACAGACACAACATCCTACAGATATGTCCTATAGACACGATACACTAAGGACTCACACAATTTTCTACAGACACAATATCCTACACATAATGTCCTACAGATATAATGTCCTATATAAATATTATCATAATGAGATAATGTCCTACAGACACAATATCCTACACATATAATGCCCTACTTATAAAATGTTCTACAAACACAATATCTTAAAAACAGAATATCTTACAGATGTAATGCATCAAAGATAAAATTCCCTAAAGACTCCTTGTCTTACAGTCACCATATAGGCTACTTAAGACTCGTTTCATTAAAAACAAAACCAATATATTGCATATGCAATGTTCTACAAATATCCATCTTTTCGAACCAAATCCCTCAAACCCGTTCTTTTAAAAATACACCAGTATCTATCAAGGAACTAGTTACACCAAACTAATATCTGTTGTGCCCTGTCCCACAGGTTGATCAATTCAGTACCTAGCTTACCTGGCCTGTCCAGCTTACCAGCATTACCCGGCGTACCTGTGTCTCTGAGCGCCTGCCAGAACTTCTGTGCTCTAAAAGGAGCAACAGGCGGCATCTGTACTGCCAACGACTGCTCCCTCACTCTTGGTCTGTTGACGGGAGCTTCATGCACGTGCAACTAAACATGAAGGCGGACACCATCGATGAAGATAGACGATAAGGGGAAATAAACTACTACATAGCAGTTTAAAAAGTACATTAAATTTGTCTCAAATTAATAATTCAGAAAAAAAAACTATAATCAAGAAACAAAAGTAGATTAAATAATGAAATAAACGTTAACAGTGTTTGTCGATTGTTACTTCATTATTGTATCGTGTAACCTAATGTATAAAAGCCATGTGCGCACTTCTCTCTTTCTCACTCTCTCACTCTCTTTCTCTCTCTGTCCCAGAGTTTCTTCTAGGCATCTCTTCTTTCCCCGAAGAAAGTCTACCGCCCACCCCCCTGAACGAGATGGATTTTATATGGTAAACATACACTTTTACTAGTGTCCGCAACCCGAAAAATGTTGACCGCCCCCCCCTACCCCACCCCCCCCCCCCCCCGAAAATTTCAAGTGCCCTTCCGGAGAAAAAAGTCTGGAAGAAACACTGCTCTGTCCGCACATATTTTCCAAGGCTTTGAGATCAGTATCTTCAGCGATATATGGAGAAATATGATGATACAGATTTTTTTTAGTATAATATATTGGATTTATTAAATTTCTAAACAAATTGTTTTTAAAGAAGGAAAGTAAAAATAAAGGCATATTTGAATGTAAAAACACATTTTTTAAATTATGCAACCTGAAAAGTGTTTATGGTTGTGACAAAAAATGCATAATACAATGACGTCAAATCACATTTAAATTACGAAAAGTACTAAAACTAATGGCGACAACATCAAGTTTTAGATTACGATGAAATTAACTATTTTTTATTCACATTTTATTTCGATCTATAGATCGACTTATAGTTAATAAAGTGACCCACGTTTACTTTGTAGCTATTTAAATAGTAAAGTGTCATTAATTTTCTACTTTGTAGTGCATTATTACATAAAAGCTTGTGATTTTAGTACTTAACTTTTTTAAAATTTTACAATACAGTTGCTTGACTAAAAGTTATTGCGCACATAATGAACATGATAATGCGCGTATAATTGTGCGGAATAGTTGGATAAGTCTGCCTACTAAAAATGTCAATACTTTCATAAAAAATAATTAGGCATGCAATTAAATAAAATGTATAGTCAGATTGCATTGTCTTCATGTTCTGACCCACGTGTTAACTTTTAAACCAATCTGTCAGTTAGAAGAGCCAGAAATTTCGCTCGAGCGTTTCGATCTATGACGGCAGACTGAGACAAACTGACGACAGAGAAAGCAAGTTAAATAAAATATTGTAAAAAATATACAGGCACATAATTTACGTGACAGGGGTACCCATGGCTAGTTGACAGTTGGAAAGTTTCAAAAAAATAAAATGATTCGGCCTAATTTGTAAAATGAAATTGTATATACACATTTGATTTTAACTAATTTGCTTTTGTGCGTTTGCATTTGCGTGTGTATATGCTTGTGCGTGTGTTTATGTGTGTATTTGTAAGCAAATGTGTAAACACGATCGTTTGAGTACAATTTCAGTTACTTTTTTTGGAAATTTCATACAAGTATCATATATAAATTGTAATTTTCCAGCGGCTTTTGGGCCATTTCCGGAGGTCAGCGTGGTCGAATCGGTTAAGCTCGTGGTTGTTAAACCGAAAAATCTCGATAAATGGGGACAGCAACTCTTCTAGGAGAGACAACTCCAAGACAACCGCTACCTTGTAGATTGTTCTTGGTTTGCCAAAGGCCACGGAAGCGAATCTAAAAAGAATAAAATACTTTTAAGAAACTTTTTAAAAAAACACGTTTTTCTTGTGGACTAAAAAGTAGAAAATAAATTTTTCTTCCGACCCTATGGGATTTACCAATGACTGCTGGTAGATTTTGTGCTTCCTCGAGCTGTGCAGGTTCTTGTGATGACTGTTCATACATTTGATGACAAAAAACGTGGGTACGTTCACCATCAAATTTCCAAAATTCGTGTGTTGTGTGCTTTTCGCTTTAATCATAAATCTCCCCGACCCACGTTTTTTTGTCATCAAATGTCAGTGAAGGGGCGTAATTTAATTAAGCTAATTTAGGTCTCTAATTGCTAGTTTTTATGATTGCATCTGAAATTGTTAGGCGAAAATAGCCTGCATGCCGAATTTCAGATCTCTAGAGCGATCAGAAGTGGGCTAATTTTCGTTGTCAATTTTAACAACAAACAAATCCATAAACAAACAAACGCGAAGCTGAGTTAAGAAAAACGTGGTAAATAAAAAAAAAAACATACTGAAATCGAAGTTTACGGCCCATATGGCGCATAACAAGTAATACTTAATTGTGTTGGAGGGAATGTCTTCCAACACTAGAATTAAGAACGAAGAAAAAGAAGATCGATTTCCATTCACCAGAAATGGTACTTATTCCACCTTCTGTTTCTTGAAAGTATATTATTTGTAAAGCATTTGAAAGAAATTTTTAATTTTTTAATTATATCTTTACTTTAAAACACTCTCAGTAGCTCATTAGAAACGATACCCCCACCCGCCTTTCCCCAAACCCCTACAGTGCCGCCAGACCCCGCAATGTGGGGGGGGGGGGGTACGCCATTTAGGGGCCCATAGCCGACCTTAATAATTTTTAGTTAAAAAAAAAAAATTTCTTGCATTTTTGACTGGACGGTAAAAGCTTTTGTAAATAACAAACAGATCTACTACAGTAGTGATGTTATACAGTAGCTAACACTTGCTGTTGTGTAAAAAAATATATGCCTGATCTGTAGTGTGAAAGATAGACAAACATTCAAAACACCTCCATGACTTATTTCCCTTTTTTTAAATGGTTAAATAGGGGTGCCCATAAGCTCCTTTTAATATATTTGTACTAAACAAATTAAAAAGCAATTACTTCTCTTAATTATTTTTTTTTCAAAATATATACTAAAGATTGACAGCATAAAAAGGAAATATATTTAAAACAAATAATACACATACAAAAAAAAAAAAACATAAAATAAACATAACGCGAGAAACCATTACACATACAAAGCCTTCACGTTTAACATTCTTTTGACCGGCTAAAAATTAGCGGGTAGGCAGTATTACAGCAAACATATTGAATAAACTAGTTCTAAATCTAAGAAAAAAATTCAAAACAGACTAATGCACTCACACATGACATGTAATTTCTTTAAATTGATTTATTTTTTTCAATACCCGATCAGGCCAGAAATGACTATCCAGTTTTTGTATTCTGCATATATATATAGGGGGCCCAGAAATTTTTTTTTGCGGGGTGGCCCTTTTTTTCTAGTGCCACCACTGCGTAGCATACGCCGCCATCTTGTTGTTTGATTTTCTGTTTATCAGCAATTCATAATTTGTGAATTCAACACTACCCCATCCCGCCCTCCATTCTTCTCTATGACGATAGTTAACAGGCGACAATGAAAAAAAAAACAAGCAGAACATGTTATTATCTCCCATTAGTTTCAAATCGTTTAAAAAATAAATTATCTGCCCCCAATAGCCGTCAATATGATTGTAAGCAGCTCACCAGACTGGTGGGGCTGAGGGTGGTAGTGATATGGTCTGTTGAGCTTACGTCTTGGTGTCTCGCATGGACCCAATGAAGAGAATTATATAGATAGATACGAGAATGTTTAGGGGTGATTACTTCTGTTTTATTTAAAACAAGTACACGTGTTTTAAATTTTAATATAATGAAACCTCCTTTGTCCACGTTATGATTATTCTCGAATTAATTTTTCCTGAGATCTTTTGTCCTTGACATCGTGTGTCCTTTAAAGGGTGTGTCCTTAAACCACTGTAATATTAAGATGAAGCGAATATTTTACAAAATTGTTTTTTAACATTGTTTTAATAACCTTCACATTCTAGGACGTGGCATACCAATTAAAATGCATATGTACCGTTGCGGCATAAATAATGTGTTTTCTCCGTGTTTAAAGTCTGTTGCGCAGGAGGTTAACACGCCAGGCAGGGGCGTAGCGAGGGAGGGGCTGGGGTGCGGACAGCACCTGGTGACGCAATGGCAAAAATTGCAAAATGTACAGAGGAAAAATGCGCCTTTTGCCAGTTCCTTTAATGGTTAATTAAAGTTAAATAGTCTTGTTAGTACAAATCATCGATAATTATTACAAGAGGAGGGGGGTGATACCATGACGTAAACGTGCAAATTATAAAGAAAACAATGCTACATCCACTGTAGTATTAACAGACTATAGATAAACATCGTGATTATAAAGTCTGCAGCGATTAAAGGTTATACACATACGTATATATATATATATATATATATATATATATATATATATATATATATATATATATATATATATATATATATATATATATATATATACATATATATATATATATTAAATGTCTAAAAAGTAAAAGATTGTCCCTCACTCATCACAGAGACAGCTGGGTTTGGCCAGACTCTGCGTCTCTGCCGCTTAACAGTTTTCAAGGTTACACCCAGGTTTGTTTAATGTACATTTTACAAAAAAAATAATTTTCATCTTAACGCTCTGAAATATTATCGGATCTTATTGATTTTATTTAGCCGCCTCCTAGCAATATAAATTGAATAAACACATAGACATACATAAAATATAACATGTGAATACTGTCTTTACAATTTTTTAAAGTCAAAACTTTGATATTACTTTCAATACCAATGTGATACAATTCGTATTTAGTCAAACAAAGGGTGTTCAGCGCTTCTGTGCTGTAAATAATGTAATATACTGAGACTTATTGCTCAGTTTTAGATAGTCGGTGTTCCTATTTTACGGAGTAATTTTATAATGTTTGCTAAATATGTTTTGAACCTAATCATAAATAAAAAAGATCTTATAAGTATCAGCATCCACTATTTTATAAACAACTTTAGAATCGTCGAATAATGACTCGGTCTAATTAATTAACGCCAAGAGACCTAATTTATGTTGTTGTTTTTTTAGGACTTGTTGTCTATAATGTGGAACGTTTATAAACGCCCTTCTCCTGTAAGCATTAATTCATCCCAGCAACTTGTAGTGTAAGGATCATCGTAGAGTTTCTTCACGGTAAACATAATTATTACATTCATAGTGAGCTTTTAATAATACGAACTAAAATACAATTTAAAATTAGATAGAAATTTGTGTATACATTTATGTTGTTTAAAATTATACTTAAACAAGACAACATCTACGATATAGTTTGAAAAAATTTGAATTTAAATTTAAGATTAATCATTAAAAAATTAAAAATGTAAAAATTACACAAGATCATAGGCCTATTGCAGACTTATATGGACACGGAGTTGTAAAATAAAATAATTTACTGATCGAAAATGAATGTTTTTTAGGAAGAATATTTCGCGAATTTTTCAAAGCGTTTTTAATACCATCTGGTAAAATGCGAAATGTTAGTAAAATGTTTACCGTTGGGCGGAATAAATTCAACGTGTCGAAAACTTTTGCTTTACATTTCTGATGACCGTACAGCTTTTAATATGTTTCTACAACGTCAGTAGGAATGGCTACAAACGAAAATAAAACTCGTTTTTCTTCATGCAATGTCTACTGCGTCGGTATTGAAAACCAACTTGTATGCAAACCAAATGGTACGTGTTCATGCCTAACGAGAAAAGAATTCAAGACTTTTATAAACACAAGTAGATTAGTGGACATGAGTCAGTGGCGTAGCGAGGTCGGGTATCACCCGTGCGGCACTTAATGGTGTCACCCCCTCAGATGCGTAGCGACTCTTCCCGGGGACAAACTTTCAATGTTCGATTTGCACCCCCCCCCTCAAACTTTCGATTTGCACCAACCCCCCCCCCCCCCCCCGCAAACATTTGATTTGCACCCAACTCAAATGTTTCTCTATATATTTTACTATTTTTTGCCTTGGTGTCACCCCCACCCCCCTCGTTACGCCTCTGACCTGAGTTACTATATTTGTAGAAGAGCTGTATGTCGATTTTTTTAGCGCAATTTCCATTCTGGAGAATTGCGTTTATTAACCCGTCATTTCTGGATGTATGAATGAATGGATGGATGGATGGATGTGTGTCCGCAGCTTTAAGTCGTATCTCCTCCTCAACAAAGCAATATCGATGACTAGTTCCAAAAGCAATTATGTTAAGCAAGTTACGAGGATGAGCATAGGTCATAAAAATTCCGGGTTTCTTTCATGTATTTCCCGGAAAAGCCAAAAAACCTCGAAAAAATAAAATGCAGTTTTTGGCCCATATCTCGGCAACCAGACCACTTAGCGACTTGAAACATGTACCAATCGATTCCTGCTATAATTTAGAACAATATTGCCGAAGAAAGTTTTCAAAAAATATCCTCTCGTTCGGGCACAAATTTTAAAATTACATAAACACCTACAAACCGATCGTTCTTCTAGCTTGAACGCACCTCAGCATTATACGTCAGAGCTATTTTTAGACAACATAAGGAAATTGCGCATAAATGTCACTAGACTTTTTTAATTAACTTGTTTGTATGTAAAATATGTGTTGGCTGTATTAGAGATATAGAGAGGGAACGGTAGAGATAAGATGCACACACAAAAAAAAATGGAGAAATAAAAAGCCGTAGATATCTGGATGATATATTTTTTCATGTTAGCTTAAATATATAACGTTAACTTTTGACTAAAAATTAAAGGTCGAACTTAATGTATATATTATAAAACAAAAAAATACCACTACAGGTGAACAAACGGTTTACACGAAAATTATTTCTTACATTTTAATAAGACAAATGATAAGATAATTTTATGAAATAGAAGCACGGTCTAATTAAATGATAATTAAGTGATGATTTATTATTGAAGTAAATTTAAATTGCACATATATTTATGTGTAGAGTAGTTATGTGTCGGTCGGTAAATCCACCCGCTGGATTAATGAGAGTAGAGCTTATGTGACTCTTAGTGATGTACCCAGCCCTTCTACTCTTTATAAGTCAATGCAGGCAGTTATCGAAGGCGGGTGAACTCTATGACCTAGCAAAACACGAATCTGTATAGGCCTACCAACTCAAATGTTTTAGAGAGAAACGTCTAGAAACCGTTGTATAGCCTATATTTATTAAATACATGTTTAGACAAGTCAATGGGTTGTATTAATAACATTTAATCATAAATGTGAAACAACATATCCGAATAAACCTGCACTTAAACCTGATTTATTATGGATTATTCATCTTATTTACACATTAGATATCATCTGTTACCATGGCAATAACAATCAAATTCACCATGACGTTGTTTCTTCTGGTGTTTGCTTCGTTTCCTAAAGACTCATTAACTCAGGCCGGAGAAATCAAAGAATGCTATGATAACTACAGTGACTGCATCTCGTAAGTCCCATGTATATAAACTTAAAGTTAAAAAATCGTAAATACATGGGAATAGGGCATTAACCTCGCGTCCATTACCCCCCATGTCCATGTCCATTTCCGTGTCCGTGTACTTGTACGTGTACACCTACGCTCACAGGCCCGGCTAACGTCCATGTCCACATGCATGTCAAAGTCCACGTCCATATATATATATATATATATATATATATATATATATATATATATATATATATATATTTATTTATTTATTTATTTATTTATTTATTTCTTTATTTATTTCTTTATTTTTTTTTAATTATTTATTTATTTATGTAGGGCCTATATTGAGCCAATATTTTGATTTGATATTGAACAGAATTTGGGGTCTAAATGGACAAGTTCAGAAAGCGACCGCCTGCGAAAGATTCTGTGAGGTATTCGGATACCCAAGGGGCGTGTGTGCGGCAAATGACTGCATTCCAAGATTGTCAGCCGGTAACATTAAGAGTGGAACTTCCTGCACATGTACGAAGTCGTTACTAAATGGATAACGACTGAACGATAAGCGCGTAAGAGGAAGTAAACATTCATATTATCCTCTTTTATATTTGCTTTAA
The DNA here is from genome assembly GCF_028476545.2 of Physella acuta. NCBI lineage: Eukaryota > Metazoa > Mollusca > Gastropoda > Physidae > Physella > Physella acuta. Next base: position 90,045 of record NW_026732087.1, read on the forward strand.
AACTTTGTTACTTTTAAAATTGAAAAAAAAGGCTTTTATGTATGAATTGGAATTAAAATAAAACTTTTCGCCAAATTGTGTTTTGTATTTTTACAAGCTTTTATTTAACTCGCTTCCTCTGTCGTCAGTCGTCAGTCTGTCTGTCTAGATCAGGATACTCCAAACTACGGCCCGCGACGATCTTTTTGTCCACTGAATAAATGTTTGTTGGAGGTGGCTGATGAGCTTTGCACAGAAAATTCAAAACTATTTGAAAATGTAGCTTTGGGTGCAAATACAATTACTCGCCGTGTTGCAGACATTGGTGAAAACATTGCGACTCAAATAGCGAAAAATTCAAGCAAGTTTCGCCATTTTTCAATTGCAATAGATGAGTCGCTGGGCAGCTGTTCAACCTCTCAACTTCTTGTGTTCATTAGAGATGTGGATGAAGACCTGAACGTAACACAAAAGCTGGCTTCCCTATATATAATGTATGACACTGTTACCGAAGAGGATATCTTAACATAGATAGTTCAGAGGCAAAAACAAAATCGCAAGATTTACCATATTTCACATCAGTAAGATTGCTAATTTTGCGAGAGAATTCTGAGCAGAGTATCTAAGAAAAGAAATAGTTGACTTCCTGATAGTAAAAGCAAGTCACAGCCCTTAATGTCTGATGAAGAGTGCGTATAGAAATTGGCCTCTGCTGCAGCCATAACTAGTCATTAAAATTTTCTGAAACTAAAACGACAAGAAAGTGAAATCTAGTTTCTGATCTATACACCCACCTAAAGGCCTTTAGATACAAACATGTCATGTTTTTGGAACAAGTACAGGCTAACAACTTGACACACTCTCAGCAATGCAAGGTCTATACGGCTGAAGCAACCACTGAGTTCCCTACGTCATTTTCATACGAGATCATTAAAGACCTCCAGCCGCAGTATCAGTAGCGATTTTCTGACTTGGACTCAAAGGCAGAAGTGAGACTATTTCAAAGTCCATTTGAAGCAAATGTGGCGAATTGCAAAGATGAACTGCAGCTGGAGGTAATTGAATTGCAAGAAAATGACTTCCTTAGAGACACGTTAAAAGAAGGGCGGATGGGTTTTCATACGTTTTTGCACAAGGAAGACTTTCCTTATATTAAAACTTTTGCATCAAAGTACCTTTCAAATTTTGGAACAACATACCTGTGTGAACAAACATTTTCAAGAATGAAATACGTGAAGAACAATTTGAGAACAAACGTGGACCTCGGGTGGGGGGGGGGGGGGTTGACACTTAAAATATGTATATATTTCTATATAAATTATATTTCGTTGGGGGAAGGGGGGGGGGGGGAGGGGGGAGGGGCGGTAAACGTTCTTCGGGGGGGGAGGGGACGCCACGACCTTGACGAGATGCCTTAAAGAAACTCTGGCCCCCGAGCTGATGTTTAATAGTTAATGCGGCCCTCGGGCTGAAAAGTTATATATATATATATATATATAATGTATGTGTGTGTGCACGTGCGCTTGTATGTTTTACTATAAAGACAATTACATATTGCTCATAGCTGTGTTTAATGGTATGTCACCTCCCCTATACTCATTAGAGCTTGGACCTACCCTCAATGACTGTACATCAACTTTTCTTTTAGCCAAAATGTCAAGTGCTAGTCATGACACTGCTTAATTAAAGTGGGCTTCACAAACACGAGCACATCCGGGAACTGTTTCCGGTAAATAACCGACTGCTATTTTTAACCTTTTAATCAGTACTTACCAGTTGGTTATATTTGGTCAAGGAAGACACATCAGGAGTTTTTGAGTAGGAGATAAGGTACGTTTTTAAAATGTTTCAGTATATGAATTTTCTAATTTGTTTTGTCAATTACTGTAGACAATGTAAGTAGTTTTTGCTAAATAATATGCTCATTAAACTCCTGTTATTGTGGTCAGATTTTCTTTCATGTGTGTGTCCATTTCCTTTTGTTGTTCTTACAGTTAAGAGATTAATTGTGAGATTAATAGATGAAATAAGTGTCCGGTGTGTGGTCACTGCTTCATCTGCCTTATGTGTCTAGGGGCAGAGTGGGAAAAGATGACGATGTGGGCAGGTATGATGCTCGAGGTTGTATGATAGGCTAAGGGTTCGGCGTGGTCGAGTCGGTAAAGCTCATGGTTGCTAAACCGAAAAGTCTCGAGTTCGAAACTTCGGGTAGATGAGGCTCGTTAGCTGGGGACAGACACTCTTCTAGGAGAGACAACTCCAAAATCCAACAACTGCTGCCTTGTAGCTTGTTCTTGGTTGGACAAAGGCTATGGAAGCAAATCCAAAAAGAAAAGCAGGCTGAAATCGGAGTCAATGGCCTCAATGGCGCATAACCAGTTGACACTTAACGCTTAATTGTGTTGAAGGCGTGGTTGATAAATTCGAAAATGTCTCGAGTTCAAACCCACTGGCAGATAAATCTCGATCCCCTTCAACACTAATTATTAAGAACGAAGAAGAAGAAGAAGAAGTAGGATAGGTTTACGACAACTGCTGCCTTTTCCGTTCTAGAACTGTAATTTTGAATTAGTATTCATCCAACACAGTATTACATATAAACATTCTATACAATATATAGGGCCCCTTAAATATTAAATTTACTTTAAAAAATTTGTATTTGTTTCCATGTTTCTTTTTCTCTCCACCTAACGCAATCTCCAAGACAGCAATTATTAGATTTTGGAGTTTTTCTAGCAATTATTATCTTCCCTGCTGGATCACGCCGTCCCCTTCGACAGTCTGGCAGAGACGTAGCGACTTATTCCAGCGCCCGGGTTGAACTCTCAATTTTGCGCCACCCCTTCCACGCATGTGAACAAGCGTCCCACTCCCCTCCCATCCTCGATTCGAAAATGTCGATTTGTTTTTTAAGAGTCACTGTACGATTAACAGTTTTTATTTTGATGTCACAGTATAAGAGTGTCTTCTAGGCATCTCTTCGGGGGTGGGGGGGGGGGGGAGAAGAAAGTCTACCGCCCCCCCCCCCCCCAGAACGAAATGGAATTTATATAACAAACCTATACTTTTACCAGTGTCCGCACCCCCCCCCCCCTGGAAAATGTTGACTGCCCCCCTCCCCCCGAAAATATCAAGTACTCCCCTGGAGGAAAAAGTCTGGTAGAAACACTGCACAGAATTGCTGTTAGTAAATCTGTAAAGATGAGTACAGTCTATTTTTAAACTGCGACTTTGTTAGACATCTCAGAAGGAGCGTTTTATTTTTATTTCTCCCTATAAAATATATTTGATATCTAAGGCTGTTGTGTTTTAGTATGGGGACTAGTGTAAAACATGGGTGTTTAATAGTGTTCGTATATTTCATCATTACATTTAAGAATTTAATCGACCGAATACTCTAGTCATTTATGTGGGTGTTTTCAGTTTTCCTAGTCCTACATCCGTCTTTTTTCCATACTTATCAGTCACTTTAAAACTCCCCGTTCCTGTATTCTTGATTTCTATTTGAGATCCCTTTGTTTTTCCAATGTCCCACTTCACCACTTGACTTGACATCCGGAGTCCAAACTGGATGTAGGTTGTCTGTCGTTATATCCGGTCTGACTCAGACAACTTGTTGACGTTCGTTTTGTGTGAGTGAGGGCTGGTGGGGGAGTGGTGTGTGAGGTGATGTGCGTTATGGATCAGTAAGTGTGGTTAATAAATCGTGTCTTGTGTGTGGTGTAGTGGTATCTCATGGTGTATAATATGGAGGTATCTGGGTTGATGTGTGGAGTGTAGTTGTATCTCATGGTGTATTATGTGGTGTCTAAGTTTATGTGTGGGGTGTAGTGGTATCTTATGGTGTATGGTGTAAGGTGCCTGCGTTGATGTGTGTGGTGTAGTAGTATCTCATGGTGTATGATGTGAAGGAGTCTGGGTTGATGTGTGGGGTGGGGTGGTATCACATGGTGTAAGATGTGGTGTCTAAGTTTATGTGTGGGGTGTAGGGTATCTCATGGTGTATGATGTGGTGTCTAAGTTTATGTGTGGGGTGTAGGGTATCTCATGGTGTATGATGTGGTGTCTAAGTTTATGTGTGGGGTGTAGGGTATCTCATGGTGTATGATGTGGTGTCTAAGTTTATGTGTGGGGTGTAGTGGTATCTCATGGTGTATGATGTGAAGGTGTCTAGGCTTATGTGTGGGGTGTAGTGGTATCTCATGGTGTATGATGTGATGGTGTCTAGGTTGATGTGTGGGGTGTAGTGGTATCTGATGATGTATGATGTAAAGGTGTCTGTGTTTTGTGGGGCGTAGTGGTATCTCATGGTGTATGATGTGATGGTGTCTGGGTTGTTGTGGGGTGTAATGGTATCTGATGGTGTATGATGTTAAATTGCCTGCGTTGATGTGTGTGGTGTAGTAGTATCTCATTGTGTATGATGTGATGGTGTCTCGGCTGATGTGTGGGGTGTAGTGGTATCTCATGGTGTATGATGTGAAGGTGTCTGTGTTGGTGTGAGGGGTGTAGTGGTATCTCATGGTGTATGATGTGAAGGTGTCTGTGTTGGTGTGTGGGGTGTAGTGGTATCTCATGGTGTATGATGTGATGGTGTCTCGGCTGATGTGTGGGGTGTAGTGGTATCTCATGATGTATGATGTAAAGGTGTCTGTGTTTTGTGGGGTGTAGTGGTATCTCATGGTGTATGATGTAAGGTGTCTCGGCTGATGTGTGTGGTGTAGTGGTATCTCATGGTGCATGGTGTATAGGTGTTTGGGCTAATGTAAATGTTGACAATTTTTTTTGTACTAATGTTTATGCAGACAACTTTTTTCACCTTTGCAGGTGTGACACAAAAATAGTGATACGAATCTATAACAACAAGATGTTTCCTCTAGCGACCATGTTTGTGCTGGTTATCTGCCCCTACATCGCCAGCGCTCAAGACAAGAGCAGCAAAGTCTTTTTGTACACGGTCACTGACGACACTTTCGGCATCTACGCCCTAACCTTCACCTCTTTCAACAACGTTGACAAGTAAGCTTTGTTCCTAGTTTTGTTGAAAAATACCAGTCATCTTGTGTGTCCACACCCCCTCCTGTCACTTCTCCATACACTGCAATGATCTTCGTTGACAAATACTTTGTGTTTCTAAATTTTGGTGAAAGTATCCAGTCGACATTTGTCGCCAATCCCCCCTCCTATTAACTGCACTGATATTCGCAGATCTACAACATACATGAGAGACTTGATTAAGATAAAAATTGCTCACATAATGTCTTTCTCAACCCACCCCTCTCTCTATCACTCTCCATATCTCTGTCTTTCAATCTATCCCTTTCACTTTCTCCTTTACAGTTCTCTCAGTATCCCTTCCTCAGTCTCCATCTCTCTCCTCTGCATCTCTCCTTTCTCTCTCCTAATTTGTCATCTCTCCTCTCTACATTTCTATCTAGTTTGTTCGTTTTTCTCTAAGCCTTTTCTCTCTCTTTCCCTTTTTTTCCACCCTCTCTTCCTCTCTCGCTCTTCCTTCCTCTCTTCCTCTCTCCTTTCCTCTTTCTCTCTTTCTCTCATTTTTCTTCTCTATTTTCCTATGAACTATTCGCTCTCTTCCTCCTTCAGTCAATTGCACTCTTTCTCTTTATTTCCATCTGTCTATCCCTTTCCTTTCTTGTCCCTTCCTCACGCTTTCTCCACCCTCCTCAAAAAACTCCTAAACTCTGCTCCTTCTGTATTCCCAGATGGATCAACTGCATATGCGGCAACAACCCCAGCTGCACTGCATCACCTGTCCAACTCTCATCGGAAACTCCATCCGTCCAACAATCAGAGCCAGACGACTGCAACCTCATCGACTTCAAGGGCGACAACGTCACATACCTCGCGCAGACTCCGGTTGCCTGTCTGAGAAACCACACGCAGAAAGTCATCCCTCACCAAAAACTCGCTGTATGTAACCCGCAATGTGTCATACTTGTTTGGTTCGCTGACGGTGACAGGAGCAGTTTCAATCCTCTGAGTTATTGCAAGTCTGCACAGAACATGAAAACATCATTACCAGCATATACCGCAAAATCCCTTACAGAGCCAATTTATGTAACTACTCCAAAAACACGTACAGAACCAATCTATGTAACTACCACGCAAGCAACTACCAGTGCAATCTCTACCGTTGAAAATAACAGCAAAACGGAGCTGATCGTCGCCGTTATTCTTTCCGTAGGATGCACGATTTTAGTTGTCTTCGCTGTCATCATCATTATCGTATGTGTTAAAAGAAAGCGACGAGGTCGTACGATTTCTTCAAAAACCTCATACGCAGTCAAACGAGGAACGGAAATTTCCGAAACGGAAAAAATCTCACCGGAAGGGCAGTACTCCAGCCTCGACGCCAACTACAGCAGCGGGCACACGTACGCGGGCGTGACGACAACGCCCGTGTACTACAACGCTTCTGACGTCACGAAGTTTAAAAACACGAATCCGTCTCCGAAAGGAAAACAACAAAACGAACAAACAAGACCGAAAATGTTACTGCGCGATGAAAGTATCGCTTCCGAAGTCAGCAGCCACGCCTACATTTCCCCCGTGACTTCCGGGTACTACACGAACCTCTACGACGGCATCGACGAGGGCCAGCGAGACAGCCAAGGAGTGTACAGCAATACGGAGCCGGCTGCTTTCTACTACAGCCAGGCTGGTGGGACTAAAGGTCAAGGCCATGAATACCTCTCAATCCTGCCTCCTATTGATGATTATACGGAGGTAAACACAGCATAATCTAGGTCATGAGTTTGTTTTTCTTAAATAGAATTTCTCAATGATCAGAGGTCGGCGTAGTAGGGTCGGTTAAATTTATGGTTGCTGCAACCGAAAATTCCCGATTTCAAAACCCCGGGCAGATGAGGTACAATAGCTAGGGACAGCAACTGATCTATAAGAGACAACTATAAAATCAAACAACTGCTGCTTCGTAGTTTGGTCTTGGATGGAAAAAGGTTATGGTATGGAAACAAATCCAAAAAGAAAACAAGGCTGGAATTGGAGTCAGTGGCCTATTTGGTGCATAACAAGTTGATACTTTATACTTCATCATGATGTGTATGTGTGTGTATCTGTGTGTGCGGTGCCATGATAAAGCAGAATCGATATGACGCCATACACAATGCTATACATCAGCTCAGAATATTTCTCAGACTTCTCCTCGGAAAAAAAGTCAAGCGCTGCCCCCCCCCCACCCCCTCACACACTCACCCCGACGAAATAAAATGTATATAGAAAATAAGTGCTTTTATCAGTGTCCGACCCTCCCCCCCCCCCCCCCCCCAGGATAATTTATTCCGCCTCCTCCACCCTCGGAATTTTAAGTGAGTAGCGTACAGTTGATGAAAACCTCACTCATTGTGTAAACACTTGACTTAGATGCTGTCCTGTGGAGTGGTTAAATCTTCATTCAACTTTATGCTAGCTCACACCCCTTAGTACATTGTACGTACATATACGCACATACACACACACACACGCGCGTATTATTTAAAAATGTAATAAATGTATACATCATTAAAATAAAATACAAATAAAATAAACAAACATACAAAAAAGATATCTGTCATAAATCTAAAATTAGAAAAAAAAATAATCAGAAAAGCTAAATTGTTAGACTTTTGAGAAATCATGTTTACAAGTCACACGATATAAATTCACTTTCTTGACTTACTAATCTGTCATGTATCTCTTGCATGAATTTGTATAAATTAGTAGTGTTTTCTATAACCTGAATTTGTTCTGTGAACCTGGTCTGGTGAATTGTATACAATTTATAACGAAAATTGTTTGTTTGTATTTTGTTTAGCTGTTAATAAAATGCATGAAATGAACCAACAACAATTACAATGAATGTCTCACTTTTAAAACTGAATTTTTAATTCATCATCACACTAAGCATATTGTCATCTTCATCATTTTTAATTTTATAATTTTTTTTTTAAATTTTTTGAAAAATAAAATGTTTTTCCATTAATAAGAATGTGTCATATTTTTTTATTAAATTGTTTTACGATTTGTTACTATTCGTATCTTGTACCGAATATCTTAGTTACAAAAACACATAAAGTATGGTGTTTAATTTTTTTTTGTTTTCTGTGGGTATAGCTGAAGACTTGTGAGTGAAGTTTAGGGTTAGTCAAAAATGGAATTATAGGTTGCCCTGGCAAATGATATCAGGACAAATAAATTCAGACAAATTAAGCTGTGAACATCTGCTACTGATTGCCTTATGGTTTTGTTTTTACTTTACTACCCATAATAATTTGTCATATCAACAATTAAGAATAGGTTAAGATTTTAAAATTACTACAGCATTAATAGTAAATAGAAAAGAAACACAGCATAAACTGTGTGTGGAACGGAGTGGTCTAGCTGTTTAGCGGTAGGGCGCTTGACAGCTAACCTGAAAGTCTCAAGTTCGAGTCCATCCAGCTTTGATGGGTACCTAACTCACCCAAAATTAAGTAAGCTTGACATAGGACTGACCAAACTATCCCTTTATAAATGAACTCTACTTCATCTGTTATATGTATCTTAGATACGAACGTGAAAAGATGATGATGATAAATCCATTTGACTACTTTGTACCATACTGTATTGCAGGGGTTCCCAACCCTGTGCCCGCGGGCGCCATGGCGCCCGCTGAACGATTCGTATGTGCCCGCCTCTCACTATTCGACAGAGACAGAATTTTTTTCATAAACATTATTTTAAAATATGCTTTATTTTTATCCATTTGTTACAGTTTAAATTTTTTTTGACTGCCTAGGTTTATTAAATATGTTTGATACTTGTCCCAACTTGTCTAGCGGCGAGCCAGACTGCACTATTTACGCTAGCCTGGAACGGCTAAGCCATTTGCATATCACACCTTGTACACGCAGAAAACCCGAAGTGAACGAATGGAACGAACGCCACGAACTGATCCGATAAACGCCGAAGGCGCCAAATCACAAGGCACATATTTCTGATTGCTTCGGCGATCATCGGCTCACTTCGGATTTTCCGCGTTTACATGGAGTGATGTGCAAAAAGCATTCCCCCGCCTGGAACCGCATTGTTGTCATTGTGATTGCTGTCCTGTTCGGGTCGCGACAGTTAGATAAGAGGCATGTTCGTCAGACGAAACACGAATTAGGAGTTTTCTATAAAAAAAATAACAGGCTCAAAGCGAGGTGCGTAATTTATTGTATTCATAAGCGATGATCTATTAAAAACAGTTTGAAGAGAGATTTTTGCAGTTTAAACAAATTGAGCCAAACGTTTCCTTCTGTATCAATCCTTTTGCTTGCTAAATAAATGTTATGGAAATAGCCGCATGTGTTGCAGATTTTGTTCAAGATAAGACAGAAGAACTAGAGTTAGAAAATTTGGACCTTAAGAATACTATTTTGCTCAAATCCTTAATGTCAGAGGACTTTTGGAATACAGTGGATAGAGAAAATTTCCCATTGTTGAAAAAAGCGGCATATACAATTGAATTATTTTTCGGTTCGACATATTTATGCGAATCATTGTTTTTAAACATAAAATCAAGATGTAGATCTCGACTCACCGATGAGCATCTTTATAATTGTCTGCTAACAGGATTATCGTCATACGCTCCTAATTATGAAGCTCTGGCCAATAAAATGCAATGCAAAAGATCACATTGACTTTATTATATGTTTTAATTAAATGTTTTCTTTGTATTTATGTGTTTTGTATACTTTCTTTACGTTTTGTAAATACATTTCTCTGTGTGTATGCAATTTGAAAAAAGAAATGCCAAATAATTTTATTATTTTGAAACATTTTTGTTTATTATTTATTGACTAGGCATGCTGCCCAGCTTTGCTTAGGCTTTCGAAAACATTGAGAATTTGAATGCTTAATTAATTCGCCCGAGGGTCGGTCTACGACCTCAGGAGTTATGAAGAGGTTCCTCCGTGGACATTTTTTTTTCGATTTACAGCTCATATAAGGCGCCGGTCAGTCGAGGTCAGTTTTGACCCCATCATCGTAGACTTTTCGGCCAACCGGCCCCCGTGTTCTGTCGCCCCAAAGCAAGATCCTGCCAAATTTGAAGCGCCTACGGCGCCGGGAAGTGCCCTATCGGGCACCCGACAACTTTGCTTTATATATTATAGAGATTAGCAAATTGCATAGATAAACAAAGATTTCAATAAAGTAATTAAGGCCTGAAATACTTTAGTATTGAAATGTATTATTTGAATAGATGAATCTAGAATATCTAGATCTAGAATCCAAATACATAAAATAAAGTTTATGAGTTTAGGCCGGAAAAATTGTATTGTATACATTTCATAGTGTACGTAGATCTAAATCAAATTTGAATGAAATAGTTCATTTCTTTTCATTCTAAACACGGCAGATGACGTCATTAGTTAATGTATAAGCAATAGTGACGTCACAGTTTTATGCGTTCTTTTTCACATATATTAATGCTTTTCCGGTTGCATAAATAATACTGTTTCTCTACATTCGAATACGCCTTTAATTTTTATTTTTCTTCTTTAACTAAAATTGTGGTTATACATTTAAAACATCTAACATATTATTTTCAACAAAAGTCCGTAAAAAGTTCTTCATATATCGCTGCCGATTCTGACGTGATGTCCGGCGAAAATATTTTGCGGACAGACAGAGAGAGAGAGAGAGAGAGAGAGAGATGTGCGAACGTGGGGATTTATATATTAGGATACATTATGACTATAAGAAAACAAGAAAATAAATTATGGGAAAATTACAAGTTATGGAAGGAGTTTGTCGATTTAAAATAGGTGGTGCCTGCCACCCTACCGATATTTTAGAATGTGCTCTAGAGTAAAAAAAGGTTGGGAACCCCTGCTCTACTGTAATACGTAATTTAAACACTATGAGATCCATCCAGGACGTGCTATAGAAATTGTCTCAAGAAATCTCACTCTAGCACCCGAGTTTGTTTCTTTATTTGTTCAACCGTTCTGATGTAAAAAAAAAACCCATCAGTCTCTTTATTTAAATGTTCTAATGCTTACTAATCATCAATTAATTAATACGTTAATTCAACTATGTTAATTTAATATATACGAGCCTTCCCGCGGCGTATCATACGCCGCTATTTAGTTGTTTTATTTTCTACTTTTCAGTAATTCATAATTTGTGAATTCGACAGTACCAATGCTGCCACTGAAAATAATTGCTATAAAACACTAACCCCCCTTTCCCCCCCCCCCCCCCCCCCCCACCCCCGTGAAGGCAACTTCTTCTTAGTTACCTCCTCTAGGTAAAATCGTTTCAAACTAAATTATCTGCCCCTAATAGCCGTCACCAAACCCGGCTCTACGATCGTAAAATTTAGCGTGAACGACAGCTCACCAGACCATGTGAGGGGGGTGGGGGAGGGGGTGGGGGTGGTAGCGATAGAGAGGAAAAGAGGGGACTGCAAGGCGCGCTTGCAGCTTGTTTTCTAACGTCTCCCAGAAGAGAATTATATATATACGAGCCGGCCCGCGGCATAACATACGCCGCTATTTAGTTGTTTCTAATTTTCAATAATTCATAATTTGTGAATTCGACAGTACCAACGCTGACACTGAAAATATTTCTTTAAAACACTATAAGTAGCTCGTTAAGGACCATAACCCCCCCCCTTCCTTCCCCCCATCCCCCCCCCCCTACGTTTAAAATCGTTGGCTCTGCTTGTAAACATTTAGAGTGAACACAGCTCACTAAAACCATGTAGGGGTGGGGAGGTAAGGAGAGCGTTTGCAGCTTGTTTTCTAACGGCTCGAAGAGGAGAATTATATATATAGATATAGATTTATTAAAAATTATTTGCACCTTGAAAATTCCACAAGCAGGGTGGGGGTGGGGGTACGCGAGGCCTCGTCCTATAATATGTACACACAGAATCCTTGTATTATAAGGAAAATCTCATTGAAGTTCCCCTCCCTAACCAGTAGCTACACGCTTGTGTACACGGCTTATAGGCACGACCTTCGCCTGCCCGTGTTTTAGACCTAATAAAACACGGCTTTGTTTTACCTGTTAACGGTCTGTTGCGCAGATACGTGCGTCATTCGCAAATGATTATGTTCAGTGTAGCTTGTTTATGTTGGTTATCTATATATATAATTCTCTTCTTCGAGCCGTTAGAAAACAAGCTGCAAACGCTCTCCCTACCTCCCCACCCCTACATGGTTTTAGTGAGCTGTGTTCACTCTAAATGTTTACAAGCAGAGCCAACGATTTTAAACGTAGGGGGGGGGGGGGGGAGGGAAGGAAGGGGGGGGGGGGGTATGGTCCTTAACGAGCTACTTACAGTGTTTTAAAGAAATATTTTCAGTGTCAGCGTTGGTACTGTCGAATTCACAAATTATGAATTATTGAAAATTAGAAACAACTAAATAGCGACGTATGTTATGCCGCGGGCCGGCTCGTGTTTTATGTTTTGGGTACATTCTTGTCTTAATGCATGTAAGCATCTGTACTTCATAAGCAACTATACATCTATCATCAATAGTTCATTCTTTTCTTTACTTCAATACAAACTGGACAGCTTATTTTAAACTTGGGGTATGATAATGTTTATTGAATTAGGATACTTTCGCAGTAAAAGAGGACTCAAAATGGCGTATTTGATTCTCACTAATTAAATCTGTAATAAATATAGTTTATTAAAACTCAAGGAAATGTTATTAAAGACTTAGCACCAAACACACAGCTTAATTAAACATATTTTTGAAAAGGTAATTATGCCTCGAATAAATTAAAAATCTATCAAATTTGAACTGAATTAGTATTACGTCTTTAAAATATCACACAGGGCTTAGTAAAAATTCATTGTTTGGTCGCAAGCCAAAACAACCACAGTTATATCCCAGTTGTATTATAACCCGGTTACGTCCCTGTACACCTCTAACAAGGCATGTTAATTCAAGTGTGGTAGAGTGTTGTGTCTAGTAGCACTACTAGTAGCAGGGGGGGGATCATATGGCGCTGTCTTATTACAGTTTAACAGTCCCAAAGTTCGGATCGTGTCTTAACTTTTAATAAAAGCTTATAAATAGCAACAAACTACCCAGTCCCCACTCCACCCCTCCTCGACTCAGCAGTTAGAAGTAGGTGGGCTTGGCCTAAAACTGCACATGACTCGTAAAGCAGTTCTCAAATTTAAAACAACGTATGTTTTAAAACGCTTGTCATATGGATCGGGATCTAGTCGATACGGAACTGTGTGGCGCTCTCATTTTTTATATCTTCTACCACATTACAAATAAAAAAAAAAACACATACAAAATATGTTATAGTACATTTTCTACTATTTATATTAACAATAAGTTAAAAATAAACATTAATAAGCCCCTCTCCCAATATATATATATTTCTGCTAAACAGTGTATTCAGGTATCTTTCACCAAAACAAAGAAGAGAAAACTCAGCATTACTTGGGAATTTGGATAATTGATGTTTTTTTTTTTATATGCCCATACGTAGAATCCGTCAATTTTAAAATTTCAACTAGCCGTTTTACAAATAATTCGGCTAAAATGTTCCTTGTACCTTCTGTATATAAAAAAACAGAATATGCAGATATAGGCATCTACTTTTTAAAAACATTCTTCATTCCCATTATTTTATTTAACGTACACTGTGCTGGGGGGTGGGGGGGGCGATAGTGAAATAAGTCTTTTAAACGAAAAAAAGTTATTTTAAGAGCGTTACTTTACGTCGTAATTACGGCTATGAATTAAGGTTGATTAAAAAGACGATAATTTATGCCGATGATGTGTACTGGATTTATTGACGATACCTCACGATTTGAGGTGGATAGATTAAATGGAGTGGTGTCGATCAAAGAGAGCTATTAATCAATTAATTTACAGGAACTTTTATTTCTAGATCATTTACAACTGCAGTTACTGTGGCCTTTCTCAAAATGACACGTTGTGACCAGTTTTAGAACCACCGCCTGACGTCCCGTCATGCTCTAAATAATCCACGCGACGGGGTTTTTTTTCTGTCGCTTGTTTAGGTCGTGACGAAGCGTGACGTATTGTCTCCATGAACAGAGGGACGTTAGGAAATAACTTCCTTTTCCCTAAATCAAGCTTCAGTCTTTCATACAGTCTGTTGTATAAAAGCTGCGTGTGTAATTCTAGTCAGGTAAGTTGGATTCAATCTAAACAAATTAAACGTTATTCTAAGGAAATTACACTATATTGATTGAATTTAAAATATAACTTTCAACCAATACAGTTTCATAGGAACAAATGTATATAATATTAATAATGATTTATAATAACATGTGATATAATGAATGTAAAGATTTCCTGAGATTTACACGAAGCGAGAAAATGTGAAGATATTTTTATGTGGCGAATCACTTCTTACGTTAATATAAAAATTTGAGTGGTGTATGTTTAAATATATTTATGTATATTTTTGTTCCCATTCGTATGTCAAAGAATCTAATATACTTTGTTTCCATTATCCAGGTGTCAGGTCAGTAGAGACATTAGTTCAAGAGCCCAAGGTGGTCTAAAATAATGCACACGTGAGGCTGACAAATTCACTAAACTAGCACAACTGCACTAAAGTTCTGCCAGACCCAACCACATTACGTTTAATTAATAATAATTATAGATTATAAAAATTTAAATGAAAGATTTTACATCGGGGAATCAAGACAGTAGGTCTTTATAAATAAAGTTTCACGAAGCTAGTTTTGTCCGTCTTTGATATAGATTAAATGGAAAAAAAGAAAAAAAATTATTAAATCCCAGGTTGACACACTTAGTGCATTCAGAATGCCTAAAACAACTAGCAAACCCAGTGGCAGCGCAACCCCAACAACATCTAAGACTAACAAGTATTCCGCCAACTCCACCGTACCAACGACAATAGCAACAACGAGAACTTCTGCCAGCGGTTTATCCACCAACTCCACCACCATCCTCACAGCTAAAGACACGAGAAACATCGGCGGTATAGCTGCTGGTGCCACCATAGCTGTACTGGTGGTTCTATCCCTCATAGCTGCAGCCATCTTCTTCTTCGTCTACAGAAGAAAACTCCGGAGGTCTCAGAGAGACGCCTCAGTACGCACACGACACAGTAAACTGAGCGACAACACACAACACTGCAACACACTGCCTCGTTATGACGGCATAGACGAACAGTTCGACTCCGAGATGAACCCGCCTTACAACGAACACACATACAATGAAGTGTTTGATCAAATCTACAACAGAGCGGGTCCAATACACCCTAGCGCAAACACTGTTGAGGCTAGTGGTCCAGTAGATCATACTGGTAGCAGATCTATAAACCCTAAAGGTAGCAGTGATATACCTAGCGGTCCCATATACACAATCGCTAGCAGTAGTGAGCAGAGAGTCACCGCTAGTCACGACCAACAACAAAACGTAAACAATAACAAATACCCCAACTCAGGAAATCCTATACAAGACTCTAATAACAAAACAAGACCTAAACTACCTCTACCAGACCCTGGCTCGCCTAACCAACAGACTTCTGTTTATTCTTTAAGTCAACCGGTTCTTGAAGAAACGCAGTATACATCACCACCGCCAGACCCTTGCACACAACTAACAGATGGCAGTTCTCACGCTTGTGAAAATGCATACGTTGAACTAGAAAAAATGGATAACGTTGACGTGAACATGCAGCAGGATACGCCCACCTACTTTGAGCTGGAGAAAGATATTTATCCCGATAATTACAAATGATAAGATATGTTTGTAAATGTGTAATTGTTAAAGTGTAATTATGCAGACTTACTCCAATGATATTAATAGCCTGAGAGTTTTGATATGGGCTCAAGACTAAGGTCTTTCATCCATGCTTTTCGTACAACCGATCGATGTCACAGAAGCACTCTTCTCCATCCGCTTTGTTTAATTTTCGGTCTAAAGTCCATAAAGAGTAACATTACTTTTTTGTCATTTCCAGTAAGCGTGAAGTAATGTATTAGTTTTGATAGTAATCTATTCAATATTATTGTATGCCTAAAATTGATTTAGTCCAGATTACTTTCAAATACCTTAACACCGTGCTTTTTTTTTTGTAAAAAAATAAAATAAAATAGGCGCCTGCACCCAGTGATGGATTGCCTAACTTTTAACTACCTGTTTGAACTTCGATGCAAACTAAACTAGTACTGCAAAGATACGAAATTAACTATCAACAAATTACAATATAATAAATTAATAATAAACAAGTAAAATAATATTTTTTTCCCCACGTTTAAAAAGGTGCCTGTACGCCGTACCGGCGCATACAGTCACAAAAAGGCACTGTATTTGCAGATAAAAATTGGCGTTAATACTCATGATTTACTTTGTATTTTTAAACCTGTAATTTAGCCGATTTCCATTCATCGCACCACCACAACAAACACTGCTAGATATCCATTTAACGTCTCAGATCTATTCAGGTGTGATATAGTACCTGGATAAAGTTGGGGAATGAATATACGTTCTTGAATACGAGATGAAAGAAGCGTCTAACTCTACCTCATTTGACACGAACTCAACTTCATCTGCCCAATAGATAGGTAGGTCTGAAGAGACCTCACCTACCCTGTGAAATTGTGCAACATAAATCGTGCCTATCTTATCAAATAGTATTGACAATGTCGTGTGTCTGTATAGCCGATTAGACATAAAAATTTGGTACAGACAAAACCAATACCGACACATACAATGGTTGTTTTTTTAATCTAATGTGATTTACTTATTTTTTATTTCATGAGTTTTGTTTGGTAATAAATGTACAAATAAAAGCGTTCTTGTTTTAATTTAATTAATCTAAATTAGTTTAAAGTAATGATGTAAGAAAACAAAAGAATAACAAGGGACATTACCGTAAAAAATTGCTTTTAATAGAAAAATGTTACCTACCTTTCAAACTGGTAGCCATACTTTCACACAATTTTACATTTAAAAAACAAAATTAGTTCACACTTTTCTACCAAGCAGTTAATTCTACAACTAGTATTTGATCAGCTACTAAATATTTTTTAAGTAAAACAAAAAGCATATTTAAAAATGTCTAACACTAAATTGCAATAAAAAGGTCATAGACACCATGACACAAACTAATCACATAAAAGAAAAATATTTTTTTAAAAATATCATATGTAGAGATTGCAACAACTACACAAAAGATTCACATATTTGTATACATAATTAATAATTCTTATCACAATACTCATAAATAAGTGGGTTGCTGCGAGATTTCCCACGGGGGACTAGCTTAAAGTGTGTGTGGGGAGGGGGGGGGGAAGGGGACGGTAAGGAAAGACACTTGCAATGACAACATTGGTTCTGAACCCGCAACTGACGGTACAGTTATAAAACTCTTCACTCGGCCACAACGTCAATTAGAGTTTCTTCCAGGCATCTTTTTAACTCACCCAATTTACCCATGAGTATGCATTTTTTGTTTAAGTGGCCCGTTTGATTCGGGATTTTACAAAATGATTTAACTACACAATTTTTGCTACACCTAAAAACATTATTGACAAAAACCAAGACAATTAGTATGTAGAATAATCGGGAAAGTGTGAAAAAATACATTAAAATGCATTTAACCAACATTTATAGGAACAGTCGGTTATGAATCTATCCCATCTATGGACATATTAATAACAATATTATGACTCCTTAGTTGAATGGAGCATATGAAGGGGTAGTATGGTCAGCACTATGCCCAGCCGCCTTTACTTACCCTAACGTGAGTTAGGTGGACTCACGGACATTATACTGACTTGAACCTGTGTTCAAGACTTTCAACTTAGCAGTCTAGCTATCTACCGCTAGACCACTCCATCTCACGCTAAATTTTAGAATGCTTTTAAGACTTCATTATAGCACTATGAATAAATTAATAACAGACTATTGTGGACCCCCTCCCCCACCTTAAACACCCCCACTCGTGCTTGTTGTGGCAGGGATCCAATTATTCCGATTACTATTTAAAACAAGGCATTCAATTTTTCTATCGACTACTTCTCCCTTACTTTATTGCTTATAGAAAAAAAAATTATTCAGGTCAAAGTTCGTTGCTTTGACGTCTAATGAGGCCGCGAGAGGCCCGCACGTTGACAACACACCTGGTCGATGGCGGTGTGTTGTAGGCGACAGTCCCAGCACTTCTGCAGTTAAAGAAATCACGTCGTAGAAATTGGCGGGTTGGAGGATACGGCTATTCGCTAAAATGTAATGGATTAGCGTCTTGTAAACTATAAGGTAAGTCTCAAATAAGCTGTTTAACGAAGTATTACCTTCACAGTAATGTGAAGTCAT
Source organism: Physella acuta (assembly GCF_028476545.2). Classification (NCBI taxonomy): domain Eukaryota; kingdom Metazoa; phylum Mollusca; class Gastropoda; family Physidae; genus Physella; species Physella acuta. The sequence goes on from NW_026732087.1 coordinate 108,368, forward strand.
GTTTCCTGGCTGTTAGTTTAGTTTGGGCAGAGATGTCTGATATACGCATTTTAGACGCTGTTATAAATAACTGTTTACATCATGCAATTCCCGATAAACGAGAATTTGTCTGCCTTGGTGTAGTTGTAGGAAGTTGTGTATTTATAGGGTAGAGAAGAGTAGTATGTTATTGTTACATTTGATCACCTGCATAAAAAAAAATATATAGGACTTATAAAGTTGACTTTTAACAGTATGCAGAGTCTGTTATTTGAAGTCAAGTTCAAGTATCAAATATTATATAGAATCTAGAATCTACTGTTACGCTGGATAAGAGATATTTATATTTCAGATTGCATATTATAGTAATGTCGTAATAATACTAGGCCTACTAGACACTTAATTTTCGTAATGCAGAGGCTATTAGCAAATCAATATAATAATAGTATTAATAATAGAACTAAGTGTATTGTTAGTAATAGTATTGTAGTCTATGGATCCATACTCCATAAACCTACAATCAGTGGCGTAGCGAGGTCGGGTGTCACCCGGTGCGGCACTTAATGGTGTCACCCCCCCCCCCCCAGAGGCATAGAGACCCTTCCCAGGGACAAACTTTCAAATTTTCGATTTGCACCCCCCTCCCCCCCTCAAACTTTCGATTTGCAGCCCCCCCCCCCCCTTCGAGTTTTTCTCTATATATTTTGCTATTTTTTGCCTTGGTGACACCCCCCCTAAATGGTGTCACCCGGTGCGGTCCGCACCCCCCCTCTCGCTACGCCCCTGCCTATAATACATGTGTAATATGAAACAAAGTAGTGTAATTCAGATATAGATCTAGGCCTAAATGAAGTCTAAATAAATCTTATTAATAAGATTTTTAAAATAACATTAAAACTGCGAAGAAAATACCATATTCTAGGCGTCAAGGCGAAGTCAGTTGTCTAAGGGCGAGTCGCCATGTTTTTTTAGGTCACGTGGTCAGGTAAACGGCCTAGCCAAACAATCGTTATCTGGTCCGGTGAGGTCAGTGGGCTTGTTTACGTTGTCCCTCCTCTCCCCCTCCCCTACACACACACATAAACGGCATTCTGTCCCGTCAGGCGTTGGCTGGGGAAGGGGGGGGGGGGGCGCATTCTGTGGACAATGTTTAAACAAAGCTGTCAAGTGTCCGGACTTGACCCTTGCCTCGGACCGCATGTTTGATATCCTAGCACGTTGCTGCGTTAGTGTCCCATTAGCTAGAGATGAACGACGATATCCCCGTGGGATAGAGATGTATTAAAACATCATGCAGCCGTAATTACACATAAGCTCAGTATTTCTTTCAGTCTGTAGGAGGGGGCACTGCCCCCCCCCACAGTTTTTCTTCCAGGCATCTCTTTGGGGAGGGGGGTATGGAATTTATATAAAAAATGTATACTTTTAACAGCGTCCCGCCCTGACGAAAATTTCAAATGTCCTCCCCCCCCCCCCCCCCAGGAGATAAAGGTCTGAAAGAAAGACTGCACCCCCCCTCACTTTTCCTCCTGGAGGTCTCACACCCCCCCCCCCCCGGACAAAATAGAAACAAATATATAATTTATGTAGAAAATACATACTTTAACGAGTGTCCCACCCCTAAGGTTTTAAGCACCCCCACCCAGGAGAAAATCTGAATAAAACTCTGTATACGTTATTCTACAGTCTAACTCTACCCTTAAGTATAGGCCTCGTTTCAGATGTTCGTCTAAGCTATACTTATTTCAGAAGTTAAAGTGTCCTTTAAAACGTGTCCCCACAATACATCTATGTGGGTATGTAAGGTACGTCTACTAGATGCAAGCTATAAATAAAACTATTGTGTAGGTCTAACGTTAAAACACCCCCCTACCGCTTTGTGTCGGTACTATTGGTACCAGCTGTAGAGTTTATAGGGCAAACAGATAATCGATAGCAGTCAGGTTTTTTGAATGGGTTCGAGAGTAACAATACAAGTCTTTGTGCAGTTGTTTGAAGGTTGGACTCAGTCAAATATGTCACACTGGTGTGTGTTTATTGTCTACGTGTGTATGCATAGGCTAGGGTGGTTGTTTGTATGTGTGTGTATGTATGTGTAACAGTGATTTTTTTGTATGTGTATGCATATGTAAGAGTAATCTTTTGTATTTAGAGATTTTTTAGTATGTTTATGTATTTGTAAGAGTGAGTGTTGCAATGTGTATGGAGTGTTTCTTTTTTACGTGTGTATCTGTATGTTATAGTGATTGTTGGTATGTGTGCCTGTGTGTAATAGCGATTGTTTAATATGTGTATTTAGGTCTAAGAGTTATTTGGTATTTGTGTATGTTTGATGTGATGTGTTTGCTTCTTGTATGTTTGAGAGTGTTTCCATTTAGTATGCAAGAGTGTAGTGTGTGTGTGTTTGTGTTTATATTTAATGTTTTATATTACGTTTTTGGGAATATCCTTTGATGTGTTTCAAGAAGTATTTACCAAGTGATAGAAAGTCAAGTTCCCTTTCGAATCTTACGGCTCATTGCGCAGGTGAAATAGATAGTTACAGTGATACTAACGGATAGTTTGGTCAGCACTTTCTTGCCGTTTTTACGTGAGTCTGGTACCAACCAGAGCTGGGCGGACTCAGTGACGCTCTACTGACTCAAGCCAATTTTTAAAATATTTTTACCCCCACCCTATGTGGTAAGAAAAGACCGATTTGTCACAAAAATACTTAGCACAGCTTACAGCCTACCTTTAAAAAAGATCATATAAACTGTATTTCTAAACCAATGCACATATTGTTCGTCATGTGTGTGTTTGTTTCAGAGTATTGCTTACCCCACCACCCAGTTGTTTGATTCTGGAGTTGTCTCCCCTAGAATAGTGGCTGTCCCCAGGTAACGAACCTGCCCGAGGGTTCGAAAACGAGACTTTTCGGTTTAGCAGCCATAAGCTTTACCACCTATTAAAATCATTCCATGTTAATTATTATTATTGTGATTTAAGTAATTTATCACTAACCCACCCTTTATCCAAAAACCTAAACCTATACTCTTTTACTGTGTGCATACAATCAACAAAGATAACGTCTAACTAGACAGGGGGAGGGGTGGCGACGTGTATTTCTACATCAGTGCAGTTAACACCCGGATTACTCTAGCAGTGCAGCAGCAGTTTCAATTCCCCCCCCCCCACAATCTTCACCTAACCGTGGAGATTTGTTCCACATCACTAACTCCGACCTACACAGTATTGAGTTGCTATAAATAATCATCACTTTTATGATGCAGGTGTTTTTTTTTTTAATTTAATTTTTTAGTGAAATGTGTTTCTGTCAACTATAAATTTGTTTATTTAGAATCGATTGGAGACGTTGCTTTACTCACCAACAGATGTTTTTAAGCATCTCTTTGGGGCCGGAGGTGGGGGGACACTACCCCCCCCCCCTCCATCAGCAAGTACACCCCATTCACCCAAACATAATTGAAAAAAAAAATATTTTAAACGATTCTTTAGTGTCGGCTGAAAGTTTGGAATCCCCCCCCCCCCCCCCCAAAAAAAATAATTAAAAAACACTGTTCACCCCTTATTTCTAACCCAATTAGCATCAACGATATCAGTTATTATATGTGCAGTTAACGGACTTTCCCAATGGCAATACCATTGTCTCGTTTGATTATGTTTCTACAAGTAACCCTGTTAGGGTACAGCGTTTGTTTATATTAAAAAAGCTCCCTATTAATATGTTCAAGCTTTAGGATACATACACAAGCTCAGGGGATGAAATAAACGGTTATAAATAACGTTTTAACCCGGAACCTGAAACAAACAACCCTTCTTTCTGATCATTTCCTTGTATAGGGTTTTTTCTCTTCTATACTGCTGTTATAAACTATATAGCTGTTATAAACGATCGCTTTCTTAATTATTTCCTTTATTTAAGATATAGTGTGTATTTATAGTTCTTTATCAAGGTAGAAAAATTATTCTTACACACGTTAACTATTATAAAGGACCGACTAAAACATTAATTGTCACTGCTATGTGCACATTGTGGTGTTAAAGGAAGAATGGTTAGTATAGAACATTGACGTATAAAACTGACTTTTATTTTCATATTTTTTTTTAAATGTCTGTGTGATGGTACGAAAGGATCTTTGTTTGTAGTTCTTCTTGTTGCACCAGTTGTGAGGGTGGGGATTTTTAAGAAGGCGGAACGAATGAATCCAATAACACACAGTTCAAGTTCTAAATACAAAGTTCTTTATTAAAATTATAAATCAATTTCCTACCTAACTAGCCTGTTAGGTACTATCTACTACTACCACCACTACTTACTCTACTAACACGCCCTTCCATGACCAATCCTACCACTATCTACATTCTAACTGTTCTCTACATAACTACGTCTGCTCCATTCTACAACCTAACACCTTCTGCCCTCGCTAGCTAATCATGATCTCCCGGCCTAACAGTGGCCCACGCTTCAGTGGTCAGCTGACCGTCCCACGTGACCGGTCAGTTCACGTATTTTTATTGGTCTCTCTCTCTGACTAGTCTGACCCACTTGCTATAGCCTGCTTCTGCTATCTACCTGAGCTCGACGCAACCATGCGTCATCACAGTCTGGTTTATATTACTCAGAATGAATCGAAAACATTCACACATACAACGAACAGGCTTTTAACACAATGAATTACATGCAACTGTTTTTAACGAAGATAGTATTGTATAAAAACCAGATTTTTTCAATAATTGCTTTGATACAAAAAATGTCTGTCATTGTTTATTGTTCGTGTGTAATATGAGGAAAGATATTTAACGGTTGGTGGGTGGGGGGGGGGGGGGTCAATCACTCCGATATGTTAAAACGTATGTAAAGTAAATAAACTGTTATTTAATTTCCAATTATAGAAATATTGTAATCTAAGTACATTTTTTAAAAACATATTCCTTTTTAAATTTTGAAATCCGAGTGAACTGGAAAGTCACATTTTTATACTTCCTTGTGCCCCTAGTCTAGATCGACACACACTAGTTATACACTAATGCGGATAGTGCACCACTGTGGCTTTAGCGTGTACTTAACGTGCGTGTAGGGGGGGGGGGTAATCTAAAGGTGGGCACTTTTATCTAAGTGTTTAATATCAGGGGGTGATTATTACCGGCTTTAAATGTTGTAAGTTTAAGTTATGTGATATCGGCATTCGAATAGATAGTGAGGTTTGCACTATGCCAAGGTGTCTTACTTTCCCTAACATCCCATCAGAGCTGGGTTGACTCAGGGACGCAGTCGAATTCTTTGTAATTCAATAACGCTGTCCTGTGTAAAGTTAGTGGAGGTTGTCAAGTATTTTCCTAATAAGGGACACTATCAGGGTTTTCCGTTTTTTTTTCTTTAAGGGAGATGTGTCAACGGATGATGTCATTAAAATTATAAATGTATCAAACAACGTTTTACTTGTGTGAACTGTCACATATGGTTAAACACACACCATTGAGGGAGTGTTGGTTGTGGTGTTTGGTTACTAGTGGTGGTTGGTGGTGATCTGTGTGGTGAGTTGTTCAGGTGGTGGTAGGGTTGTTGTGGTGTCTCGTGGTGGTAATAGTGACGGTGGTGTAGTTGTATGTGTGTGAGGGGGAGGGTTGAGGTTATGGCGAGTGGTGGTTGTTGTGGTGTTTGTTGGTGATAGTGATAGTGACGGCGATAGGGTTGCTCGCGTAGTTGTATGTGTGTGATGGGGAGGGTTGAGATTGGGGCGAGTGGGGGATGATTCGGGGTTTGGTGGTGGTTGGATTGTTTGGGTAGTGGTTGTTGTGGTCGTGGTTTGGGGTTTGTGGTTGTGTTGGTGGCTTGTGGTTTGTGGTGTGAATGATATCGGTAGTTGTTTATGATGGTAGAGAGTTTAAATATGTGAATATGTGTGTATCCTTTATCTCTAACCCGTAAATCAGCCCAATTCGAACACTTTTCGCGCAATTTAATTTGAATATATTTTTTATTATCTCCTAGTTACCACCATGAAGTTGTCGGTTGCCATAGTAACCAGACTGTCCAGCTGGGTGTGTCTAAACGCCCTACTGATGTCTGGAGCCTGGGGAAGCGCCGTCTTGTACCTGAGATCTGAATCAACGGCCACGGCACCCACAGAGTATTATTTTTCCAGCAGTCTTTTCTTGGAGTAAGTCAACATATTCTCTTTTAGGATATACATTTGTTCTTAAAATCTCTTCATTATGGTTTGTGTAAATAAGCAGATCTTTGGGGTCACTCAGTGTGAGGGTTGTGGTAAAATGTCCTAAATATCTGAAGAACAAAATCTGGCGAATATAGGACCTTTAAAAGCATAAAAATCTTTTACACATTTGCTATTGTACAAAGATAAAGTCTGATCATAACTATATCTCTTACCTCTTTAAATTTGTTAATGATATAATGTTCGTCTAAAACCTAGGGCTTATACATTTGTGTACTACTATATGCTAGTTACTGATAACATGTTATTTCTATACCTAGGGTATATAACTGCATGTCACATCAACTTTAGTTACTAATAACTTGTTATTTTTAAACCCTAGATTTTATAACAGAACGTCCTGTCAAATTCAATCACCGATAACATTTTCTATCCATGTTGTATAATTCCATACTGTGTCAACATTAGTTACTGTTAACCCCAGGATGTATAGCTTTTTGTTACTTCTATATACCCTTTTACTGATAACATATTTTGTTTTCTAAATCCTATATTTTAAAACAGAATGCAAAAGTAAAATTGAGTAACTAATAACTCTATCTATTTATATCCTAGATTGTATAACTGCATGTCTTGTCAACGATCCAAAGTCTGCTCCATCATCTATGACGGATCGAGTCGAGTGGTCCAGCAGATAGTCAACTCAACCGGCACCCAAGCCAACTCGGGTCGATACCTCTGCGAGAACTCCTACTCATCCAACACCATCGCATGCAGCAGCTTAAGCTCCAGCTGCCAACGTTGCACGACCTTCAAGATGAGTACATGCTCATGCGGCACCTGCTACTGCATTGACATCATGTGGATGAGCGACTACGAAAATTTAGCCTTAGATGACTACGCCTTTTGCGCGGGGACGCCGCCTTTGAACTTATCAACTATAACGACATTCCAACCTCCAATAACAGCGAACACTGGTAGGCCTACATCTGTAAACGTTGATGCTACGACGCAAACCCCAGATACGATACCGAATTCCACGCCTTACCAAGCACCTTCAGAATCGAATACAAACAAGAGTGGAATATCCGAATACCTGCCTATTATAATCGGGGTATCGGTTGGTGCTGTGGTTATTGTGATCATCATCACGGTGGTGATTCTCGTGTGTCGATGCCGAAAACAAAGAAACAAAGAAAAAACAAACAACGATAAAATTAAAAGAAAAAAGACCACGGATTCGAAAAAATCTAAAAATAACAAAACAGGAAATGACGTCATTCGGCCTAATTTAAGACCGGATGTTCTCGAATCCATTCCGTCTGAATACCCCTCATCTGAGTATTCCACGTCTGAGTACGCGACACCGTACGGACACAACAAAAAGGAAACTCCGAAATCTGAAGAGAATCACTACGATGAAGACTGGACCTCAAGCGGGTTTACCCTGAGCCTGATCCAGAAACTCAAGAGAGAGCCGGGGGATTTCGCCTACAGCAACTCGCTGGCGGATTCGGAGAATTCTCTGGTGATTCAGCCCCGCCCCAAGCCTACGGTGAGTCGGTCAGATTCCAGCAATTTCGCGCAGATCCACAAGGCGGAGAGGTTGTCCAGAAACGTGCCAGTGTCGAACGAGTACGCCGATACTCAGACAATGTGGAATCACCAGGGTTATCAGAACTGGGCTGAGTCTCCGGCTGGTGTGGTTGATATGGGAACCAATATGGCGGACACGCAAACAAACAGGCCGTCTTTAGCAATGAACAGAATTGACCCACAAACAAATAGGCCAGGCCTACCAACAAACCGGCAAGATTTACAAACGAATAGGCCAGGCCTACCAACAAACCGGTCAGACTTACAAACAAACAGGCCAGCATTAGCAACCAATAGACCAGACATACAAACAAACAAACCTGCCTTGGCAACAACAAACAGGCCGACGCCATCTTCCAACAAACCTAACCCTCCAACAAACTGGGCCAACCCACTCACACCCCCCAACAACAGGACGAACCCAACACCAATGACAGCCTCACCCACCGGCATCAACGACCCCTACCCATCTACAAACTCGAGCATACACTTCATACGGACCCCACCCCCTGTGCCACCTAAGCCAATGAAAACTGAGACCTACGTTTGAGTCTCGGAGACCGGTGACCATTGTTTGAGACCTTTTTTATACTATCATTGTACATTAATCACAGGTAAGATTGCCGTGAAGGTATTGTATATGGCCTTATTGCTTGTGTTATGATCACAATCGAGATATGTTACCATTGTATAAGACATGAGTATATGATCATTGTACATTAATCACAGCTAAGATTGCCGTGAAGGTATTTTATATGACCTTATTGCTTGTGTTATGATCACAATGGTGATATGTGACCACTGTATAAGACATGAGTATACGATCATTGTACATTAATCACAACACATTGCCGTGAAACCGTTGTATGTGATTATATTGTATGATCATTATGAAGTAGGCATAACAAGAGAAACAATTGACCAATTTATCAGACTATATTATACGATCATTGTAAATTAATGGGAGCAAAGATTGGCTTGAAGGAATTGTATGTGAACATATTGTGGAATAATCACCATGTATGTGACCATTGTGTAAGGCATTATTATACGATCATTGTAAATTTATCACCGCCAATATTGACGTAACTCCATTGTATGCATCCATATTGTATTCTAATTGTGGAAAAAATCACAATGGATTTATGTGACCATTTTTTCAGGCCTTATTAGATCATTGTAAATTTATCATATCAAATATTGACATTCAACCATTTTATGTGATTATATTGTAGCTTCATTGTAAAGTAATCATAAAAAGAGAGATATGACACAATCTTATCAAATCAACTTAAAAGATCGTTGTAAAATAATCAAAACGAAAGTTATTAGCTTTGTCATTAAATAGATTTTTTTTACATAATTTTCTACAATTATTTTACATTTTAATATATTGATTATATTTAAAATATTGATTTTGTAGGACTGGTTTAAAAAAAAAATATCCAAACGTCTTTAAACCCGAAATCTTTAAAATCAGTAGCTAATAAACCAGCAATAAACTTTCAAATTCAATTAAACTTATTCTATTTACATATGTACCTGATTAGTTTAATGTGTTACATTAAGTTGTTGCTAGATCCAATGGTTAATGTGCTGTGTTTTACTGTATTCATTTTGGTACTAATAGTGATTTATTTATTTTTTAAGTGACATTAATTTATTATCTATTGCATACACGTTATAAGTAGACATCAAATTCAAATTTTTCTTTCCTCCTTCGTCTCAAAAGTTTGTACTAATTCCTTCAATTCCAATTTGCAAGCGTAATCACATTTTATTGAAATTGTTGCTAAGTGCACGAGCCTACTTTGTACTTTACAACATAGCCCCTCTCCCCCCCCCCCCTTAGAACATTTTAAGTGCTTCCCCCTCCCCCCCCCCCTTCCCCGGAGAAAAAAGTCTGGAAAATCCACTGAAACAAAAAAAGTTCTTGTACCGTTGGGCTCCCTGCAGTCCTTCCTAGGTAAGTTTTAAAACGGAAGATTGACTGTCTTTAGTTATAATTGAAAAATGTATAGATTGTGTGACTATGTAACGATTTTTTGGTTTTTGAAAAATAAAAGGTTATAAATAATATAGATTTCAGCCTAAAATTGTTACATATGAATCCTTTAGGAGATGGTGAAAAATAAGAAAAGAAAATGAATTAGATGTTTAACTTACGAGTAAGACTGTATGTATACTTACATTAAGTATTGCAATCTATAACGGCTACTGATGTATTTGTTTTTCAACTTGATAATGCTAAAAAAAACTACTAAACTATTTTGTTGAGAACTTAAGCTATATATATTTTTTACAATAGCAAATAATAACTTAAAGTTGTATTTATGTGTAAGCGTTCAACCTAAGGTGCAGGAATTTGAAATGAATGTTAAGTTAAGCAACAAATAATCTCCCATTTGAAAATCCAAATACCAAAATTTTATTCAAGGGAAATAACTTTCACAAGAATAGCTCAATTAGCCAAGTGTAATTTAGACATGCTTGAAAAAAACGCTCTAACTTTCATTACGTAATAATTATAACAAATATTTTATATTAGCTATGTAAACTTGTGAAAATAATATATTTTATCTATTAATTACTTAACTGTAGATTTTGTTTGAAAGACTAAAATGGTAGCTTTATTATAACATACTTCTATTCAATATCGATGACATTCATTTTGTAGCACTTCTCCATTCTTACCAGTGCTCTAAATAATTTTGATCCCGTACGTAAAGGGGACTGTTATCTCTGTCTTGTCAATATTCAATGCGATGCAAGCTATACTGGCCTGTTTATCCGTGTATATACTTTTAATTTTGTGTTTGTCGGATGTACAAAGTATACTGGTTCCTCTGCAGTTGAAACCAGTACTGTGCAGTGAGTTTTTAATACCGATATATGCATCTAGTTTATCCGCTTCTTCTGTAGTTCCAATGTTAGTTTCCTGTTAAAGTAGGATGTCAATATTGTGTTTATTTATTATGTTGTTTATATAATGTGTTTGTCCCTAGCCCCCCTGGTGTTCAATGTTGCCAGAGTTAGCATGAATTATTTGGGGTTTTCTTTCGAACATCTGTTTCTGGAGGGCTGGTTGGTGGTGGTCTTTTAACGCCAAACTTTCCAGCCGCTGGTTTGCTATCCCGTTGGGCCCTGGTCACGACCCTTTGAGGTGGCTTTACTGTAGGTAATTGTTTTTTACTTGAACTGATTGCTTGACTATACGACAGTTGACCTGATACCTTTGTTGCTGATATACTTTGTGAGCTTTTAATTTCCTTTAGCGGTTTCGTTATGTTTTCTGAACTAGTGTTATCTTGAAAATCGTAGTATGTTAAATCCTTTGAAATAAAACTTACTATTTTTGCTTCAGCGTATGCGCATTTTCTTTCTAAATTATTTCATGCGTGATTATTGTTTAAAATAAAATACACGGTTTATCTCTGGTAATAGAAACGTTGGGGTTATTACATTCCCCAGTGCACAATCATAATTGTTTACCTTGTGCTATAGTCTACTCGAACAAATAATGTCTATAAAGTGTACAGTTAATCCGGCAGCTTAAATTTATAAATAGCGCTTGTTACTTATAACGTCCAGTATTCACTTCAAAAATTTTTTTTACCGTTTGGCGTAAAAAGGAGAAACCAGCCTGAGATACAACTGACAGAACAGCCAATGGGCCCGTATATAAACAAGTTAGTGGGTTACTAAGCGATAGATATTTTAGAACAGCCGTGTCTTTTACAATTTGGCGTGTAGAGTAGCAACCGGCATGTGAAACAACTGATAGAACAGCGAGTGGGTCAGTATATCAGCAAGTTAGTGGGGTGTTTAGTAATGATAGAACAGCCTTAGTTTTGTACTAACCGGTAGCTTTGTTGAGAGAGATGACAGACGAGTCAAGCGTGTCCAATAGGGGGAGGAGCCAAAGTTTCAGCTGTCACCTGGGCTGTGTCAAGCGACAAGATGATTGGTCAAGCCTTGGGCCACGGGTGGGTCAGACACGCACCTATGTTGTTAAGGCTTTGGTCAGTTGTAGACGTTCTCGGTACTACTAAACGCTCACATGATGCTGTCGGCATCAGTTTCTTTTTGGCATGGGGAGGGGGGGGGGGGGGGGAGACGCCTACCGACCCCCCCCCCCCCCCACCCCCAACGAAATACTTCATTTAGAAAATAATAATATATACTTTTACTACTGTCCCACCCCCTCCCCGGAAAATTTAATCCGCCTCCACCTCTCGGAAATTTTAAAGTACCAACAAACCCGGTGAAAAATGTCTGAAAGAATCACTGGCCGGCATCTTGCGAATATCTTGTCACCTATTTCCATATAAGGAAATAAAAACTGCGCAACCTGTGTTTTGTGTGAAGGTGTTCTAAAAGTCTTACACAAAGATATAAATATTGTACAAAATGACTGCGCGAAAGTTCATAGCTGCTTTTCAATCGCGCAGCCGCGCAGCTTAGTGGAAACATAGCTTGTAAGGTGAATATCTTTCAATTAATGCACCATTATATTTTTGTTATATAAATCAGCGGATGTATGTAATGCAGATGCGTAGCGACCCTTCCCGGCGCCCGGCGACAAACTTTCAATTTGGCGCCCCACCCCCATATATTTTTATATTATAATGCAAAACTGCAACTAAAATGAGCTTTTAATGTTTTTTCAACCCATTTTGGCGACCCCTAGGGTCGGCGCCCGGGGACATATGTACCCCCCCCCCCCCCGCTACGCCTCTGATGTAATGACCCATCAACAAGAGTGTAGACACTTCAATTCGATTGTCCTCTAGTGTACTCACTATTTAGGGTACAACCCGGGTTTTATTTTGCGTAAAAGTATTATTGTTTTGGTCATACTAAAAAAATACGTCTTGAAATTGTGGCGTATATCTCAATGCTGGGCATGTCACTATGATTTCCGTAGCTTCTGTTTCGCAAATTTAATTCCGTATACACGGAAACAAAAGTGGCAATCAATTTAGGCGAACCGTCATAGACAGAGTTTCTTCCAGGAATCTCTTGGGGGGGGGGGATGTAGGAGGAGCCCTTCCCCCCCCCCCCCCGAAGAACATTTAACGCTTAACGCCCACCCACCCCACTCCCCCCCCCCCCCCGTGCGAACGAAATAGAATTTATATAGAAAATATATACTTTTACCAGTAACTTACCCCCCCCCCCCCAATTTATTTCATCCCTACTCTACCCAGCTAGCAAAACTAGAAGCCTTACCTAACTTTGTACTGCTGAATTGTATCTTTATAAGGAGGTTGTGAGATGACTGTCTTCACAAAGCCATCAAAACTGCATCGTGCACAACATTAAAGATTGTATTTAATCAGATGTAGATTCAAGTGTTTTGTTTATTAGCTGCATATGAAAAATTGCAACTCAAATGTGTGAAAACACATAATCGTATTATTCACTGAGGATCTTGTTAGTACATTGTAGTGTAGCAAGAAGAGATGTTATATTAATTACAGTAACCTAGCGTCTCAACTGTGTAGTCTAAATTTTATGATTGCGTTAGAACTATGTTGTATTTTTAGTAACAAAATTGAATTAATAATATGAACATAGCTAATTCATTACTAATAAATAAATTATCAAAAAATGTAATTAATAGAAATGCCGAATTCTATATTTTTTAAAGTACTACATTTCCTTATATTTGATACCTTCAAATATCCCTTGTATAATATGAAAATTCGCTTATTGTTATTGCATGAACAATTTTGTAAGAAATAAAACTTGGAAAGAAAAATGTGTTCTGCTTTATTTTTCGATTTTGAATTTTTTTTAATCGATATTTGGAAATAGGTGTGTAATGTCTCTTTTTGCTTAGGCTATCGGCCCTATAAGCTGAAAATTGTTTTGGTTCTCATGTTGATAGCGTGTAAATGTCTCCCTGAGTATAATACGAGAATCCCTGATTTTTTAAATCCAAGTGTTTTGTTAAACACTTTATAAAACAAAGGCGCAAAATGTGTCCCACTTGATGGTGAAATATTTATTCGTTAATTAAGGCATAAGTGGTTATGCTATTTTTAATATCACTGATTTCAATTAAGAATATTATATGTTTAATTTTAAAGGGAAATGAACTACAAACATAAAATAAAAAATACAGTTATAAAAATGATGAGTGGAATGGCACATGCTCCCAATTACAGGCGTGTTAGGTTGTTGGGTGTTTTGTGAAATATGACATGAGTAGGTTCCAGGTTAGCGTTAGGGCTTTGGTAAGACTTAGTTCTTAGTTCTTAGGTTAGTAGTTGAGATTAGACGATTTTACTAGCAGTAAGTTTAGAATCAGTTATCCAACACTTCGCTTTTTATTGTATTGTGGTATTACCTGACATTTGTCTGTAAGTCTGTA